>NC_134877.1:67908191-67910691 GCF_041734735.1 Babylonia areolata | reverse complement strand
CCAGGCTATTGATATCTGCAAAGTGAATGTTCGTGATGGTTCTTCCCCCAGTGTTGACTGTGCTACACGATCTTCAAATGCGTCAGTCGCGATGCTTTCATAAAATGTTGAACAGTGTGGGGGGCAGAAGGCAGCCGTGACGGACTCCAGCCGAAGTATAGAACTATTATTCAATAGCACCCTGTGTGAGTAACCCACTAGTCGCTTGGAGTATAGTTGGTGGTTGGTGTTGATAGACTTTTGCCAGATGTTAATTTATTTCATTATGACCGATATAGCGCTTCCTGTCACACCCTTACAAACACCTCCCAGAAGTCCATGAAGACGTGATATGACTCCCTCTCGTGTTCAAAGAGTTTCTGCAAAGGCTACGCCTTCAAGGAATGCCAAACATTATGCTGTGTGCAAAGATCCTGAATAAGATAACACTGCAACTGAATGCTTTGCATTGTTGTTGTTTTTTTCGGATATAAAATGATACAAAAAATGCTTATACCTGGGGGTACTGAGAGCACCATTGTTACAAGCCTGAAGCGTTGATAAGTACAAGGCGCTTTTCTTGCTTCTGCGTTTGCTGTGACAGGCATTACAGCCCTTTTCGTGACTGGCGGCCGATTTATGTTTCCGGTTTTCATAATTGCCAACCGACGATGAATGTAGCTCACAGCTTTTTTCTCTCGTGATGAGAATTTGCATGGGAACAAGGTTATGTGGCTGTTTTTTTCCCTGTCCTTGAATGACCAAAATATTAAGCTGAGCAATTAAGGGTTATCCTTTTATTATGTATCTCATTTAGGTATTCACTAATAGTAACACATCCGCTCTAGTGGCGCAATGGCCGAGTGGTTAAAGCGTTAGACTTCCAATCAAAGGGTCCCGGGTCCGAATCTCGGTAACGGCGCCTGGTGGGTAAAGGGTGGAGATTTTTTCGATCTCCAAGGTCAACATGTATACAGACCCTGCTAGTGCCTGAATCCCCTTCTTGTGCATACGCATGCACAAGATCAAACACGCACGTTAAAGATCCTGTAGTCCATGACAGCGTTCGGTGGGTTATGGAAACAAGAACAAATCCAACATGCACACCCCCGAAAACGGAGTATGGCTGCCTAAATGGCGGGGTAATAAACAGAACGGTCATACACGTAAAATGTAACATGTCCGTATGAGTGTGTATGTGTGCCTAACTGTAACCTGATAGACTGACACAGGAAACGAAAGATGAACGCCCAAATGACATCCGTCAGTCCGCCCCACCCAGGTAGGTAGCCTGGTGTACAAATGACTACGTGTTTGCAAAGCGCTTAGAGCTTGGTCTCTAGCCGAGGATAGGCGCAATAATCATCTAGCTTTCTCTATTCCAAGGCCTTCTCTTTTATCTATCTATCTATATAGTAATTTAGAAAGTGTGCACAAACTTATGAAATCTTTTCATTACGTTGCCAGATCTCGGAAGAAAGAGAACAGTAGGCTAGTAGTAGTAGATGCAGCAACAGCAACAGCAAAAGCAGGCCCAGTAGTAGTAGTAGTAGTAGTAGTAGTAGCAGCAGCAGCAGTCACCACGTGCAGTGGTGGCCTAGAGGTAACGCGTCCGCCTAGGAAACGAGAGAATCTGAACCCGCTGGTTCGAATCACGGCTCAGCCGCCGATATTTTCTCCCCCTCCACTAGACCTTGAATGGTGGTCTGGACGCTAGTCATTCGGATGAGACGATAAACCGAGGTTCCGTGTGCAGCATGCACTTAGCGGACGTAAAAGAACCCACGGCAACAAAAGGGTTGTTCCTGGCAAAATTCAGTAGAAAAATCCACTTCGATAGAAAAAACAAATAAAACTGCACGCAGAAAAAAATACAAAAAAATGGGTGGCGCTGTAGTGTAGTGTAGCGACGCGCTCTCCCTGGGGAGAGCAGCCCGAATTTCACACAGAGAAATCTGTTGTGATAAAAAGAAATACAAAACCAAAAAAATACGCGACGAGTCAATGACCAGAAGAAATGTCCCGTGGAGAAGGGATGAAGTGACCAAGCAAAGTGAACAGATTCCTGCCAACGCTCGCAGAAACGAGAGCGACACCGCCTCTGCGACAGGAATTCACAATTCAACCTCACACGAACATCCCCTGAAAAGACAAACACACATGGACAACCACTACCATAACAACAACAACACAACAACAACGCACACGCTGTCCACTCATTAAGATTTATTCTTATTGGAACAACTTTAAATTCTTGCCCAGTTTGGCTGTTTCTGGAGTCTGTAACAAAAAAAACAAAACCAAGCTCTAGCACCTATCTAGAAACAACCTCCACTTATCAAAATCATAATCACAATTTTGTAAACATGTTTTTTTGTTTAATTATCCTACTCTTCAATAATGACATCCATTTTAAGATAAGAGGGCATACACGGGAATCATAGTATGATTACGATGTTAAAAACAACAACTTTTTACCCATAAGTTTTGAACATATCAATACACACGAAAGCACACCGGA
>NC_134877.1:67898191-67903191 GCF_041734735.1 Babylonia areolata | reverse complement strand
TGTCACGCAGTCCCAAACCAAAATGGTCCTCAACAGCAACATCGTCATCAGTATAAACAAAACAGTCTCAAAGTCTGTGGCCTTTGATGCCCTGCTCTCATGGTGACCTCAGCTTTGATAACCCTCCACTTCTGTGCTTGGGGTGAGTCCTGTCAATGTCTTCAGTGTCGGCAGATTCATGGGGGGCTGTTGTTTTTAGAGACGTGGTGGCGGGCTCCACTCTGGGAGGGACGCTCACTGTCTGGCTCTGCGACTAAGCCATTGTTGTCGTTAGTAGGGGGCTTAGTAGGTGGTGTCCTAAGTACGTTAAATCAGAACAGGCACCACTGAACACCACAGAAGTGACTCAGCAGCAGTGCAGGATCTCCTCTGGTGTGTGGCCTCCTGGCGACCTAACATCGATGGTTCCCTGCGGACAGCCGACTCTGGAACTGTGACGGAGGAACTCGGGTGTGGTCTTTTAAGGGGGAATCTAAATGAGCAGCATGGGAGTAATGCCACTGAAACGGTGCAGATGATGGGGCAGAAAAAAAAAGAAAAAAAAAGAAGAAAAAAAAGAGAGATTACAATTTACCCACCAGAACGGGGCGCGGAGCACTTCTGCACTACTGCTCAGCAAATTACCAATGCGCAAAAAATACTTCATGAAATTCAAAAAAGAAAAGAAAAAAAAAAAGTAAAATAAAATAAGAAAGAAAAGAAAAAAAAGTTCAGCCCACACACCGGGTTGCAAAGTGGGGCATGTTGTCTTGTCAGGCCGGCTGCAGACGGAAATGATTGATCACCAGACCTTTTAGTCTTTCCATGGCTTCCGACTTCGTCTTCTCCTTATAGGACTCTCTCTCTCTCTCTCTCTCTCTCTCTCTCTCTCTCTCTCTCTCTCTCTCTCTCTATCTATCTATCTGCGCGCGTGTGTGTGCGTATGTGTGTGTGTGTGTGTGTGTGTGTGTGTGTGTGTGTGTGTGCGTGTGTGTGTGTCTGTGTCTGTGTGTGATTGTGTTAAATTTGAGGCCTGTGGTTTTTCTTTGTTGTTGATCGTCCCACTAACGGCTTCTTCTGCCCTCTTGGTTTGATAGACAGGACTAATGATTTGTAGTTGTATTTCTTTTTATCACAACAGATTTCTCTGTGTGAAATTCGGGCTGCTCTCCCCAGGGAGAGCGCGTCGCTACACTACAGCGACACCCATTTTTTTTGTATTTTTTCCTGCGTGCAGTTTTGTTTGTTTTTCCTATCGAAGTGGGGTTTTCTACAGAATTTTGCCAGGAACAACCCTTTTGTTACTGTGGGTTCTTTTACGTGCGCTAAGTGCACACGGACCTCGGTTTATCGTCTCATCCGAATGACTAGCGTCCAGACAATCACTCAAGGTCTAGTGGAGGGGGAGAAAACATCGACGGCTGAGCCGTGCTTCGAACCAGCGCGCTCAGATTCTCTCGCTTTCCTAGGCGATAATGGGGCAGAACAGACTGGAATGTAAGAAATGGTGGTTATCGGAAGTTACCAAGCAACGACAGACCATCGTAGAGTTGTTAGGTACGCACGTGTTCACGTGATTAATACTGATGTGTTACTTGTTCCTGAATGTGACTGCTCTATGGCTCTTTTCTGTCCTTTGAGGTGTGTGTGTGTGTGTGTGTGTGTGTGTGTGTGTGCTGGGGGAGGAGGTACTGGATGGGGCAAGGGGTGTTGCTCTGGTATCAGAAGCTTTCAGCAGGTGTATATTGCCAAAACAGTAAGAGCTGCGACAGACGTCGCAGCGGTGATCTGGCTGAGGGTCGGTCACCCACTCCAGGGATGCGTCTCAAATTTCCTGACAAGCATTGCAACACAGGCCTACTTGACAGTGGAATATAAATCATGAAAGAAAGCTTAGAGTACAGTTTTGGCAAGTGGTCCCGAAACCAACCAGACTAGAAAGAAAGACTGAGCAATGCTGTACTGCTCAGTAACACATTAATACAGTACTGCTCAGCAAGGCATCAATGCTGTACTTGATACTGTACTGCTCAGTAAGACAGCAATGCTGTACTGCTCAGTAACACATTATTACAGTACTGCTCATCAAGACATCGATACTGTACTTGGTACTGTACTACTCAACAAGACAGCAATGCTGTACTGCTCAGTAACACATTAATACAGTACTGCTCATCAAGACATCAATGCTGTACTTGATACTGTACTGCTCTGCAAGACAGCAATACTGTACTGCTCAACAAGACATCAATACAATATTGGCTCAGCAAGACATCAATACAGTACTGCTCAGCAAGACAGTAATACAGTACTGCTCAGCAAGATTTCAACACTGTACAGTTTCAGTTTCAGTAGCTCAAGGAGGCGTCACTGCGTTCGGACAAATCCATATACGCTACACCACATCTGCCAAGCAGATGCCTGACCAGCAGCGTAACCCAACGCGCTTAGTCAGGCCTTGTACTTGATACTGTACTGTTCAGCAAGACATCAATACAATACTGCTCAGCAAGACATCAATACAGTACTGCTCAGCAATACATCAATACAATACTGCTCAGCAAGATCTCAATGCTGTACTGCTCGGCAAGACCGCAATACTGTACTGCTCAGCAAGACAGCAATTCTGTACTGCTCAGCAAGACATCAATGCTGTACTGCTCAGCAAGACATCAATGCTGTACTGCTCAGCAAGACATCAATGCTGTACTGCTCAGCAAGACATCAATGCTGTGCTGCTCAGCATGACATCAATACTGTACTGAATACTATACTGCTCAGCAAGACACCAATGCTGTACTGAATACTGAACTGCTCAGCAAGACATCAATACTGTATTGCTCAGCAAGACACCAATACTGTACTGAATACTGAACTGCTTAGCAAGACATCAATACTGTATTGCTCAGCAAGACACCAATACTGTACTGAATACTGAACTGCTTAGCAAGACATCAATACTGTACTGAATACTGTACTGCTCAACAAGACATCAATGCTGTACTGAATACTGTATTGCTCAGCAAGACACCAATACTGTACTGAATACTGAACTGCTTAGCAAGACATCAAAGCACCAAAGATACTGAGGGGAGAGGGGGGGGGGAAAGAAACAAAATATTATCAGACAACCCACAGGATAACCAAGTAGGACAGATATAGCTGTTCATTAAACATCTCAATCTTTCCAATGTTTTGTAGTTGAAATATAACGCCCTAACCGGCTGTTGCCCTTGATCAATAAAGTGGTTCAAAGCTGAAGCTGGATTTATCCGAACGCAGTGACGCCTCTTTGAGTAACTGAACTGAACTGAACTGAAGTCTTCAGGCGTTTTCACGGCAGCAGTAGTCTTGTACCTCGCGTTGGCTGGTAGCATTGTGAGGTATACAATTCGCTGTTGCCGTCTCATCTTTTTGTTTGAGGAAGAAGTCCAGCAGCGTGCAGCTGTCTTCAGGAACACAGGGCACGGCAGCCAGTTTTCGAGCTCTGTCAATGACCTGCGCAAGTCTCAGAATGCCAGACTATCACCAGCAAAAGGAGCGACAGTTTCAGTTTCAGTTTCAGTTTCTCAAAGGAGGCGTCACTGCGTTCGGCCGACAAAACCATATACGCTACACCACATCTGCTAGGCAGATGCCTGACCAGCAGCATAACCCAACGCGCTTAGTCAGGCCTTGAGTGCATGCATATATTCTTTGCACCTACCAGAGTGGAATTCTGATTCAGAATGTTGCCAGTAGACAACATTCTCGTTGCCATGGGTTCTTTTTCAATGCACCAAGTGCGTGCTGCACACACGGCGTCGGTTTATCGTCTCATCCGAATGAACTAGACGCTCAGTTTGATTTTCCGGTCAAACTTGTGAGGGAGAAGCGACAGCAGTCACAAACCGCAGCCAGCCCTCCTACAGCTTTGGCGTTAACAGTGTCTCCAGCGCAGACTGCGGGAGAAATGGCGACAAGGCCCCGTGTGTGGTGCCGTTATCCTCGCCAAACATCATACATATCTAAGTTTATCATAATGTCTTCTACTTTGTCTCTAGCTTTAGCGTTATTTATGTGTTTATAATTAAAATAATCTTTATGTGGGTCAAGAACTAGATTCCAGTCACCTCCAATAATCAGGTTTGAGTATCCAAACTGTGTAATATATTTTTTTCCAGTTCATCATAAAATTCTGGTGAATCTTTGTTTGGGCCATAAATGTTTATAATTAAGAAATACTTTTCTACTGCTGTAAAGGAAATAATTATGTAGTTTCCATTAGGATCCTTGTACACCTTTTTAATTTTAAATTCAAAGTTGTTATTGAACATAACAGCAACACCTCTGGATTGTGAATTATGAGATGCAAAGTGACAAGTGTAACCCCATTCAGATCTAACATACGATTCAATGTTTGGGTCGAGATGCTGTTATCTTAACTTGCAGACAAAAAACAAAAACACAGATCCCCACTCAGCTCTCAACCGAGTGACGAAAAGTGCCGATGTAGTAATAGTCTTTGTCGTCAGCACTCGTTCTAAAACATTTCATGGAGGAAACCCTCCCCCCACTCACACTCTCCCTTTCCCACTCTACATACATCCAAAGTGAGCTGACATGGGTGGTGTTGGAGAAAAGGAAGCTGAGAGTACTTATAGATATGTTTTAAAAAGATGAGTCTTTAGTGATGAGCGAAAACCAGAAATAGAATCAGATGCGCGGATATGATAAGGAAGGTTGCTCCAGATGTGAAGAGCAGCAAAGAAAGAACGTTCACCAAAGGTTCTTGTATTGACACGAGGAAGTTTCAAAAGGTAACAGTCAGAGGAAGAGCCGATATTTCTTGTGGGAGTGTTTTAAATTTAAAATTTATATTTATTTCGCTCCCAGTGAGTGCATTGCAGTGTCATCCATACACATGCAGATCGCACTCACTCTGCACACCAAAGAGCCAAAGATTCTAGGGGTGGAAAAGAACCTGAAGATGATATCACAGACCGTTGCAAAGTGGGACAAGTCCGTCTTGAGCAGAAATG
>NC_134877.1:67890691-67893191 GCF_041734735.1 Babylonia areolata | reverse complement strand
CGCATTTTTTGTACACGGATTTTTTGGGTGTATTATGCTGCTTTTTATCACAGCACATTTTTGTGTGTGAAAAATTGGGCTGCTTTCCATGGGAGGAGAGCGCATCGCCACAGCTCAGCGTCACCGATCTTTCTTTCTTTTTTTGCTGTGTTCGTTCGTTCTTTAGTTTAACGTCTTTTCTCTGTAAGCGATATTAAACGTTAGACGAAGGGTCGGAAAAAATCGTGTTGTGGAGGGGAGGGGGGGGATTACTGTGTACAAGTGTATTTGCTGTTTCAAGTGTATTTGTTTCACTATCAAACTGAATCTTTATCTGCATGATTTTGCCAGGGACAACCATTTTGTTGCCGTTACCTCTTTTCCCTTCCTTTCCCCATCCCTCTCTCTTTCGTTTTGTTTGTTGTTGTTGTCGCTGTACTTGGTGCTGTTGTTTGTTTTTGTTTCCTTTTAGATGTTATCAGTGTGGGTTTGTCTTTGACTTTTGGTCACTCGTTTTTTGTGTTCTGCTCTCTCCATCGAGCTGGTTGTAATAACATACACACACGAAAGAAAAGTAAAGAGAGAGAGAGACAGAGACAGACAGACACAGAAAAAAAAATAGAGAGAAAGGGAGAGACAGAGCCAGATAAAAACAGACAGAAAGAAAAAGAGCCAGGTCTAAGTTCCCCCTGGTCTGTGTTCCCCCCAGATGTATGTTCCTCAAAGTTAACGTTTTCTGGGCTTTTATTCTCCCAGGTCTGTGTTCCCTTAGGGTTATGTTCCACCAGGTCTATGCCCCCCCCCCCCCCCTCCTCCGCCCACCCTCCACCCCCGGTCTACGACCATTGCAGGACACCATTTGCCGCATCCAGTATTGCTGATTGCGTTATTTGGTCACGTATGTGCGTTATCAAGATGAATTGGCGGGGTATTGACCGCTATCTGGCCACAACTGACCACCGTTGCAGTCAACTGCCACTGTTCAAATTACATTGCTTTGTGACAGTCGCGCAAGATCAGGACATATGGACAGGATTTCACCATTAATTGATCTCTGTTGTGTACTACTGGCCATTAATTACTACTGTTGGTCACAACTGACATTTGTTAATGTTTATGCAATATAAAGGCTTCTTGACCGAGTTTAACACTTCGCTGACCAAAACTGATCATTAACCAGGAGTATGCAGCTTGCTTTATGTTAACATCTGTTTTTTGCATAACGAGTACTTTATATTGCAACATTTTTACCGGTTTTGGCAAATGACCGCTGCTGACCAATGCCCAAAAGTGCACGATGAAACAAAATATCGACCTGGGGGAACATAGACATGGGGGAATATATTCAGGGAAGCAAGGGGCGTCACTAATGTGTGCTGAGCACGAGCGGTTAGACAAGCTGTAAACCTATACATTGTCAGGCAGACAAGCACAGTTACTGGTGAAGTGTTGTGTATAAGCAGTCTTCTCTCGGATCTTCGAAGAGATGCTTTCTCTCTATGCGTCTCTCTCTCTCTTTCTGTCTCCCTTTGTCTGTCTCTCTTCTCTGTCTCTGTCTCCCTAGTCTCTCGTTCTCTCTTTCGTACAGTCAGGCAGTCAGAGAAAGAAATTCTCTCCATCACCCACCTTTCCTTTACACAAAACACAACAAACTGAAATGTAAGCTGCGAGGCCGAAAGGCCCTAAACTGTAAGCGACGTGAGCTGTGACATGCGGTCTTCATAACTCTCTCCACTTTGGCACACATTTCCGCTCTGGTGCAGTCCGAAATGGCAATGGAAAAAACAAACAAAAAAATGGGGAGAAATAAGAAAGAAAGGAGGGGAAAAACAGGGCGCAATATTCCAGCACTCGTCATACAGAAAGAATGTTTTGGCTGGTTTTAGTCGATTGGTTGCGATTGAACCCGGTTAGCAGTATGTGTGCGTGTGTATGCGTGTGTGTGTTTAACGAAAACAAATTAAATAGGAATAATAGATCCATGTATAAAGGGGCGAGAACCTTGAACAAAATTTATTGTAAAAGTGTGTGTGTGTGTGTGTGTGTGTGTGTGTGTGTGTGTGTGTGTGTGTGTGTGTCTGTGTGTCTGTGTGTGTCTGTGTCTGTGTGCGTCTGTGTATGTGTGTATGAGCGCGCGCGTGTGTGTATCTGTCTGTTTGTCTGTCCTACCATCTTTTCTTATTCTGTTTATTTCACAATTTATACGAATTAGGCGAATTTCAAACACGTGTTTTAAGAGGCAAGGGCAATGTGATGAAAAATGTACTGTTTACATTCTACCAGTTAAATCAAAATAGCCTACTTTACTTAATCTGTCTCCCTCCCGCCATCTCTCTCTCTCTCTCTCTCTCTCTCTCTCTTTGTTATTTAAGTTCACTTTGTTTTAAAATGCCCTGTGTTGACTGACTTACGAATCCAATTTATTCCCCCAAAATATTATATAAATCCATGCTTGTTTCGGTTATGTTTATTAATGGTATCTAACGATGAAAACACCATACGTAGTTTTGCTATGTATCTT
>NC_134877.1:67880691-67885691 GCF_041734735.1 Babylonia areolata | reverse complement strand
GTGTGTGTGTGTGTGTGTGTGTGTCTGTGTGTGTGTGTTTGTGTATCTCTGTGTGTGTGTGCGTGTGTGTGTGTGTGTATTTGTGTGTGTGTGTGTGTGTGTGTGTGTGTGTGTGTGTGTGTGTGTATCTGTGTGTGTGTGTGTGTGTGTGTGGTGTGTGTGCACGCGTGTGCGTGCGTGCGTGCGTGCGCGCATGCGTGTGTGTGCGTGAGGGGTATAGGATAGTATCATTAGCCCGGCGTGTGCACAGCAGAATCGGTGCCAGACATCAGCAGAACACCTACGCAAGCTGCCAGACCAGAGAGTCCGTTAGTCCCTGCTGGGTGCCGGAAAAGGACAGTACGGCTCCCAGAGACTTCACCATCCATCCAATGGCTGCGCAGTGTCATCAGCCCACGTGATTTGTGCAAGCGGCAGCATCAGCAGTCTGCCTGAAATGTGTCAGCAAGTCCAACCCAGTGCTTCGATCCGTGGTGTCATGAGCACGAATTCTCTCTCTCTCTCTCTCTCTCTCTCTCTCTCCCCCACACACACACACCTCCACCCCCATCCCCGTTCTCCGAACCTATTTCATTCCCTGTCATGGACAGTGTGAGTGCTTTTTCACATTGGCTTATGTGATTTACATTTTTTTTTTTATTGTGATGGACTGAATTTTACTTTTCTTAAAAAACACACCAAAAAACAAAAAAACGGAGAGGTTTTGTCATTGTCTCCTGCACCCGCAACCCTCATCACTGGGTTTCCTACCACCTCCACACACACCTTTTATGACAATGTGTCTGCACAATGTTGGTTTTTTTTTTCAGGCAGTAAAGTGATTGGTTGTGGTTGATTGATACCAAACCACATCACCCTGCGCCAAATAATATTATTATACCACACTGCACCACACTTCACCACACCACAACACATCATACCGCGGGCAAAGCGATATTGCACCAAGATAGACCATCACCACAATACACTGCACTGCATTACATCACGCTGTTGCATGTTAAACCACAAAACTCCACTCCATATCACAACACAACGCATTACATCACATCATGCCTTATCGCGTCACACTAGTGATGCCATACCGCACAACACCATACCACGCCACACCGTACCATACGACACCATGCGACACTACACTACACTATGCCACGCACACCGGACCACATCACACCACACCACATCATACAACACCATACCACACCACGCCACACCATAACATACCACACCACACCACACCATAACATACCACACCACGCCACACCACACCATACCACACCACACCACACCACACCACACCATACCATACCACACCACACCACACCATACCATACCACACCACACCACACCACACCATACCATACCACACCATACCATACCACACCACACCATACCATACCACACCACACCACACCACACCATAACATACCACACCACGCCACACAACAACCCACTAGATCACACCACCACATAAGACTCCACTCTACCCAACTCCGCCACACAAATCCACACCACACCACAAAACACAAAAGACCACACCACACCACACCACACCACACCACGCCACACCACACCATACCACACCACACCGCACCACACCACACCACACCACACCACACCGCACCACACCACACCACACCACACCGCACCACACCACACCACACCACACCACACCACACCACACCGCACCACGCCGCATCACACCATACCATACCACACCACGCCACACCACACCACACCACACCACGCCTTACCATACTACACCACACCACACCACGCCTTACCACACTACACCACACCACGCCACACAACGCCTTACCACACTACGCCACACCACGCCACACAACGCCTTACCACACTACACCACACCACGCCACACCACGCCTTACCACACTACGCCACACCACGCCACACAACGCCTTACCACACTACACCACGCCTTACCACACTACGCCACACCACGCCACACAACGCCTTACCACACTACGCCACACCACACCACGCCTTACCACACTACACCACACCACAACACGCCTTACCCCACTACACCACACCACGCCACACCACACCTTACCACACTTCACCACACCACACCTTACCACACTACACCACACCACGCCTTACCACACTGCGCCACACCACACCACACAACACCTTACCACACTACACCACACCACGCCTTACCACACTACGCCACACCACACCACACAACACCTTACCACACTACGCCACACCACACCACGCCACACTACACCACACCACGCCTTACCACACTACGCCACACCACGCCACACCACACAACGCCACACCACACTACGCCACACCACACCACGCCTTACCACACTACGCCACACCACACCACACAACGCCTTACCACACTACACCACACCACGCCTTACCACACTACGCCACACCACACCACACAACGCCTTACCACACCACACCACACCACACAACACAACGCCTTACCACACTACGCCACACCACTCCACACAACACCACACCACACCACACCACACAACACAACGCCTTACCACACTACGCCACACCACGCCACACAACACCACACCTCACCACACCACACAACGCCTTACCACGCTACACTACACCACACCACACCACACCTTACCGCACTACACCACACCACGCCTTACCATGCTACACTACACCACGCCTTACCACACTACACCACACCACACCACGCCTTACCACACTACACCACACCACACCACGCCTTACCACACTACACCACACCACGCCTTACCACACTACACCACACCACGCCTTACCACACCACACCACACCACGCCTTACCACACCATGCCTTACCACACTACACCACACCACACCTTACCACACTACGCCACACCACACCTTACCACACTACGCCACACCACGCCTTGCCACACTACGCCACACCACACCACACAACACCTTACCACACTACACCACACCACACCTTACCACACTACGCCACACCACACCACACAACGCCTTACCACACTACGCCACACCACACCACACAACACCTTACCACACTACACCACACCACACCACACAACGCCTTACCACACTACGCCACACCACACCACACCTTACCACACTACACCACACCACACCACACCTTACCACACTACGCCACACCACACCACACAACGCCTTACCACACTACGCCACACCACACCACACCTTACCGCACTACGCCACACCACACCACACCTTACCGCACTACACCACACCACACCTTACCGCACTACACCACACCACACCTTACCACACTACACCACACTACACCACACCTTACCACACTACGCCACACCACACCACACAACGCCTTACCACACTACACCACACCACACCTTACCACACTACACCACACCACACCTTACCACACCACACCACACCACACCTTACCACACCACACCACACCACACCACACCACACCACACCACACAACGCCTTACCACACTACACCACACCACACCTTACCACACTACACCACACCACGCCTTACCACACCACACCACACTACACCACACCACACCTTACCACACTACACCACACCACGCCTTACCACACTACACCACACCACACCACACCACACTACACCACACCATGCCACACCACACCACACCACACTACACCACACCACGCTTTAACACACCACACCACACCACACCACACCACACCACACCTTGCCACACCACACCACACCTTACCACACTACGCCACACCACACCACACCTTACCACACTACACCACACCACACCACACCACACCACACCTTACCACACCACACCACACCACACCATGCCACACCACACCACGCCTTACCACACTACGCCACACCACACCACACAACGCCTTACCACACTACACCACACCACGCTTTAACACACACCACACCACTCCACACTACACCACACCATGCCACACCACACCACACCTTACCAAACTACACCACACCACGCCTTACCACACTACGCCACACCACACCACACCTTACCACACACCACGCCTTACCACACTACACCACACCACACCTTACCACACTACACCACACCACGCTTTAACACACCACACCACACCACACTACACCACACCATGCCACACCACACCACGCTTTACCACACCACACCATGCCACACCACACCATGCCACACCACACCACACCTTACCACACTACACCACACCAAGACGCACCACACCACACAACATCACACCACATTTCACCACACACACACTACCACACAACACTTCACCATACCACACGATACCACACCACACCACAACACCACAAAATACTTCAGCACACAATACACCACCACCCCGCACCACACCACATCAGACCACACCACACCACACAATACTTCAGCACACAATACATCACCACCCCACACCACATAATACTTCACCACAACACCCAACACCATACATTCAACACCACAACACTCCACACCACACCACATCATATCACAACACATAATACACAACCACCCCACACCACCCCACACCACACCACCCCACTCCACCCCCGCAACCTACAACCCAAAGCCAGGGGCCGCCAGACACAAGCAATACAAATGGCGGTCTGCAGATGATGATGACAAAGACACGTCGCCCGCGTCACTAGGGGAAGCTTGGCGAGGGTCTGAAGAGGATTGAGGATGTCACTGCTGCGGATATGGAGACACAGCACACAGACAGCCTGCTACTTCCTTTTCTATAGAATTATTATCACCCTCACCCCAATCCTTCGCAGGGCCTCTCTCTTCCCTTCATCTCTCTCTCTCTCCCTCTCTCTCTCTCTTCACACACACACACACACACACACATGCAACACACACACACGCACACGCACACACAGACACACAAACAAACATACACAAGACCAGCCACGCTACTTCCTTGAACATTAATTTTGTTTTCAGATCTGACATAATAGATACTCTTTCCCTCTCCTCTCTCTGTGTCTCTCTGTCTCTGTCTGTCTGTCTGTCTCT
>NC_134877.1:67875691-67878191 GCF_041734735.1 Babylonia areolata | reverse complement strand
CTGTTCTTTCTCTTTTGTTCCCCTAAAGACTGTGTCATCATGTCTGACCTTATCTCTCTTTCCCCTAAAGACTGTGTCATCATCATGTCTGACCTTATCTCTCTTTCCCCTAAAGACTGTGTCATCATCATGTCTGACCTTATCTCTCTTTCCTCCAAAGACTGTGTCATCATCATGTCTGACCTTATCTCTCTTTCCCCTAAAGACTGTGTCATCATGTCTGACCTTATCTCTCTTTCCCCTAAAGACTGTGTCATCATGTCTGACCTTATCTCTCTTTCCCCTAAAGACTGTGTCATCATCATGTCTGACCTTATCTCTCTTTCCCCCAAAGACTGTGTCATCATCATGTCTGACCTTATCTCTCTTTCCCCTAAAGACTGTGTCATCATCATGTCTGACCTTATCTCTCTTTCCCCTAAAGACTGTGTCATCATGTCTGACCTTATCTCTCTTTCCCCTAAAGACTGTGTCATCATGTCTGTTCTTTCTCTTTTGTTCCCCTAAAGACTGTGTCATCATGTCTGACCTTATCTCTCTTTCCCCTAAAGACTGTGTCATCATCATGTCTGACCTTATCTCTCTTTCCTCCAAAGACTGTGTCATCATGTCTGACCTTATCTCTCTTTCCCCTAAAGACTGTGTCATCATGTCTGACCTTATCTCTCTTTCCTCCAAAGACTGTGTCATCATCATGTCTGACCTTATCTCTCTTTCCCCTAAAGACTGTGTCATCATCATGTCTGACCTTATCTCTCTTTCCCCTAAAGACTGTGTCATCATCATGTCTGACCTTATCTCTCTTTCCTCCAAAGACTGTGTCATCATGTCTGACCTTATCTCTCTTTCCCCTAAAGACTGTGTCATCATGTCTGACCTTATCTCTCTTTCCTCCAAAGACTGTGTCATCATGTCTGACCTTATCTCTCTTTCCCCTAAAGACTGTGTCATCATCATGTCTGACCTTATCTCTCTTTCCCCTAAAGACTGTGTCATCATGTCTGACCTTATCTCTCTTTCCCCTAAAGACTGTGTCATCATCATGTCTGACCTTATCTCTCTTTCCCCTAAAGACTGTGTCATCCTCATGTCTGACCTTATCTCTCTTTCCCCTAAAGACTGTGTCATCATCATGTCTGACCTTATCTCTCTTTCCTCCAAAGACTGTGTCATCATGTCTGACCTTATCTCTCTTTCCCCTAAAGACTGTGTCATCATGTCTGACCTTATCTCTCTTTCCCCCAAAGACTGTGTCATCATGTCTGACCTTATCTCTCTTTCCTCCAAAGACTGTGTCATCATCATGTCTGACCTTATCTCTCTTTCCCCTAAAGTTTGTGCCTTTGTCAAGTTTGGTCTCGTCTTTTTTTCTCCTAAAGATTGTGTCTTCGTCGTGTCTGATTTTTTTCTTCTTCTACGTCTGACCTTATTTCACTTTCCCTTAAAGATTGTGTCTTCGTCATGTCTGTTATTGTCTCTTTTTCCCCTAAAGATTGTGTCTTCATCAAGTGTAGTATTGTCTCTTTTCCCCCTAAAGATTGTGTCTTCATCATGTGTAGTATTGTCTCTTTTCCCCCTAAAGATTGTGTTTTCATCATGTGTAGTATTGTCTCTTTTCCCCCTAAAGATTGTGTCTTCACCATGTGTAGTATTGTCTCTTTTCCCCTAAAGATTGTGTGTTCATCATGTGTAGTATTGTCTCTTTTTTCCCCTAAAGATTGTGTCTTCGTCATGTGTAGTATTGTCTCTTTTCCCCCTAAAGATTGTGTCTTCATCATGTGTAGCATTGTCTCTTTTTACCCTAATGATTGTGTCTTCGTCATGTGTAGTATTGCCTCTTTTCCGCAAAATATTGTGTCTTCGTCATGGGTAGTATTGTCTCTTTTTACCCTAAAATTGTGTCTTCATCATGTGTAGTATTGCCTCTTTTCCACTAAAGATTGTGTCTTCGTCATGTGTAGTATTGTCTCTTTTACCCTTAAAGATTGTGTGTTTATCATGTCTGGTATTTTCCCTTTTAACCTTAAAGATTGTGTCTTCGTCATGTCTGGTATTGTCTCTTTTTAGCGTAAAGATTGTGTCTTCATCATGTGTAGTATTGTCTCTCTTTTCCCCTAAAGATTGTGTCTTCATCATGTGTAGTATTGTCTCTTTTCCCCTAAAGATTGTGTCTTCACCATGTGTAGTATTGTCTCTCTTCCCCCTCAAGATTGTGCCCTCGTACATGTGTAGTATTATCTTTTTTTACCCTAAAGATTGTGTCTTCATCATGTGTAGCATTGTCTTTTTTCCCCCCAAAGATTGTGTCTTCGTCATGTGTAGTATTGTCTCTCTCCCCCTAAAGATTGTGTCTTCATCATGTGTAGTATTGTCTCTTTTTACCCTAAAGATTGTGTCTTCATCATGTGTAGCATTGTCTCTTTTCCCCTAAAGATTGTGCCTTCATCATGTGTAGTATTGTCTCTTTTACCCTAAAGATTGTGTCTTCATCATGTGTAGT
>NC_134877.1:67858191-67870691 GCF_041734735.1 Babylonia areolata | reverse complement strand
TACATTAATTGATTAAGTAATCTATTTATTTATTCATTATTGTGGCTTCTGTCCAGTTCAAGCTCCAGCTTCAGTACACACACACACACACACACTAAATCTGTAGTCTCACAGACGCCCAGATGCCACCCTCCATGCACATACATAAAACACGTACCTTCTAAACACACACACACGCACACGCACACACACACGCAAGCACTATGGACAGATTTATATGAGAGGACAAGAAAGGGGAATAGGTCGCGAGGGACGTTGGAAGAAAATCGTGATCGTAGATTGTGAACTTTTTTTTTTTTTTTTTTTTTAAGCGTGGGCACATGAAGCCCACCCACGTACAATTGTGGGAGAGGAGTGAGTGTTGTGGGGCGATAAGTGGGGCGGAGAGATGACGTCACGACTGACCCTTTGTTCCATTTTGGAAATATAATGTCTGGGAACTGGTAAAACCAGTTGACAGTACCACCCCGTTTCCGTGCAGTTCTACATTTTGCAACACCGTGCATGGTAAAAAAACAACAACAAAAAAACAACAAAAAAAACCCCCAAAACAAAAAAAACAAAAACAAAAAAGCAAACAAACAAACAAGCGACCCCTCCCCCCAAAAAAAAACACCAAAAAAACAAAAAACAAACAAAACAACAACAACAAAAAAACAACCCCCCAAAAAACAAACAAACAAACAACAACTTCATACTGATGTGACTGTCGTCTGTTGTGACGACTCTGGATTTTATTAGTATTATTACTTATTTTAATTTTCGTTTTAATATCGACGCACATATTTTGGTTTTTGCATCAACACCCACCTAATGAAGAATGGCCGAATGAGGGTAACAAACTTCTTTATACATTGTCCGATGTAGATGTTTATGTATGTATCTATTATTTTTTTTATTTGTTTATTTATTTTATTTATTATTTTATTTATTTTATTTTATTTCTATTTATTATTTTTTCTCAAGGCCTGACTAAACGCGTTGGGTAACGCTGCTGGTCAGGCATCTGCTTGGCAGATGTGGTATAGCATATATTGATTTGACCGAACGCAGTGACGCCTCCTTGAGCTACTGATACTGATACTGATACTGTAGATGGAGAGAGAGAGAGAGAGAGAGAGAGAGAGAGAGAGAGAGAGAGAGAGAGAGAGAGAGAGAAGAAAACCAAGACATCGCTGCTTACACTTAGATGTGATGTCGCCAATCACAACTGTTGTGACACTGCTGCTGATGTGTGTATCCGACGAAAAGAAAAAAAAATCGGGGAAAAAAAATGTGGCCATCGTCCCGATCCGTATTATGCGAAACATATTACTCAGATGTATATGAGAAGGAATATGTCGTTTTGATCAAATCGAGCGAGAGATTCTTAAAACAACAAACAACAACAACAACAACAAAACAACAACCATGAAATTAGACCAGATGGCCCTCTTGTATGTCATCAGTGACACCATAATGAGAATTCCCGGCAAAAGGTAAAGAACCTGTGTTCTTTGGGATCATGAATATACGTCACACGAACGGTTCCCCCCCCCCCCCCTCTTCCCCCCCCCCCAACCCCCCTCCCCCAAGAAAGACATCACGCTCTTTGTATTGTTTCCGAAAATGACGAGTGTGACCGACTGATATGTCGAGTACTTGTTGAGGTCAGTGACCTTTGTCTGCAATGCTGCCTGGGGGGAGGGGTGGTGGCGGGGGGGCAGGGGGGGGTGGGGTGGGGGTGGGGGGTTATGGTGTGTGAGTTGTGTTGTGGGCGTAGGGGTGGGGGTGTGGGGGATGTAATGTGAGGGAGGGCATTTTAGGTGGGTGAGAGTGGGAGAGGACGGAGGGTGATACGGGGGGCTGTTGGCGGAGGTAGGGGGGGTGGTGGTGGTGGGGGGGGGGGGTATCAGCAAGTTGGTTAAGTACTAGGCCTAAGTGCTCACTTTTTTTTCATGCGTGCTTGCGTGAGTGCGTGCATCGTAACGCCCAACCTTCTGTCACGAGAAAATGAAACTGAAGACAAGGATGCCTGTCTCTCTCTCTGTCTCCGCCGCTTTCTATCTTTGTCTGTTTAAGTATTTCTTTCTTTTTCATTCTGTCTTTAAAACTTTTTCCCCCCACTGTCTTCGATTATTGGTTATAACGATAATTATGCTTGTTTAACTAACTGACTATCTACCCATCCAATAAACTACTTTCCTGCCTTTCCTGATATACCTATGAGTGGCAGGCTGAGCAAAAGGCATCAGACCTAACTTCTTACCTACCTACTTATATAAGTAACAACGCTTAACTAAAAAATAACCAACACCAAACTAAGCTGAATTGAACTGAATAAAATGAAACGAAATAACTAAACTAACAAACAAACGAACAAAATAACAAATCAACTTTCTATTTTATTCAGAAGTAGGCAAAACGTTTTTCTCTTTAATTGTCTCCAAGACTTTTGAAAATTATCATCGTCAATATTCTTTTTATTTCGTTTTTTTATTATTAAAAAAAAAAAATAATCAAATTTCAGAAATTTAATCTTCGATGATGGCTTCAAGAAAACATCAGAACGGACGATGAAAAACCCCCACAAAACCAATCTATTATTGGTGTTTGTGTTGGGTCTCGCAAGCGGCAACTGAGATGTCACAAGTCAACATTGACAAAAAAAACCAACAACAACAAAAAACAAAAAAACTTTGTGTCTGTTTTAGGTCTCACGGGCATCGACTGAAATGTCACAGGTTAACAACATTGACCCCAAACTCATCTTATTATTGGTGTTAAAGTCTACTTATTCACTGTGTTTATAATGGGCCTCACAGGCATCAACATAGCCATCGATGGAGAGGGGTGGGGGATGGGGGTGGGGTGGGGGTGGGGGTAAACGCTCCGAAACACGTGCGTGACCAGACGAGACAAAATTAAAAAAACCGACACCAGCCTTCGGGATGGGTCTTTCAGAATCTCCAGTCATTCACTTTTCTTGTCTGTTGTACCCGAGAGTACTTTGTGCAGATATATATATATATATATATATATATATATATATATATATATATATATATATAACAAAAAAACAAAAAACAAAGAAAAAAAAAACGGGGATGGGGGAGGTGCAGGGGCGCGCGAAATTAGGACATTGGGGAACCCACATAAAAAAAGAAAAGAAAAAAAAGGGAAAGTTAGAAATGTGAAAAAGAAAAAGAAAGCAAAGAACCGAAACAAGACAAACAGGACGCCCACAAAAGAAAAAGAAAAGGTTGTTCGATCCACACAAGAAACGTGATAGCATTAACACGTTTTTATTTCGAACACGACATCGCACATTCGTTTTTATGGAGGATATAAACAAAAGCAAAGCAAACAGAATGATAACAACAGCAAAGCAACAAGTAACAAAAAACAAACAAATAAACAAAAAATCGCACACAAAAACATAAAAGCAGCAGCAGCAGCAACAACAACAACACAAGGAAAATTGGAGGGAGTGATCACCTGATGCCATTTTTCCTAATACAGATATTTAGGGGGAGAAAAATGTCAACCCATTCCCCTTTCTGGAAAGAAAACTCCGACATCCTATCCTTATCCAAACAATGGTGCCATCGTTATCAAGAGCTTTAGGTTCCATCTTACCTCTGTGTGTTAGTTTTTTTATTTTTTATTATTTTAATTTTAAAACTTTTTTGTTTTTGTCTTGTTTTGATACATTCAAAGCCCACGGTCGACATTTGTTGTTTGTGCTGCATTTTCAGTTCACTTCAGTGTCTGAAAGTGTGAGCACATAAACATCTTAAAGTTTTTTTGTTTTTTTTCCTAAATTATAATTCTTTTGACTGAATATGAAAGAATTTTCCTCAGCCCTCAGCTGCTTTCTACGTTCTCTATTGCACATTGCGAAATACTGGCCACGAAGTCTGTGGGAAGCTTCAGATTCAGTTTCAAGGAGATGTATTTTTAAAAGCACGCGGACTGATCCAGAAGACAAAAACTTACCAAGACACGCGCAAAACCTGGTGTTGTCGAAACGGTGAAGAGACAAACAGAAAACCAGAAAAAAAGTAGGAGGCTGAGACGATGATGAGAAATTGTGACAAATAGGGCAGACCGAGTTAACATTCAATGCACTTTTCAACAGGAAGTCAGTGTTACGCCTGGAAATGATGAGAAATTGTGACACATAGGGCAGACCGAGTTAACATTCAATGCACTTTTCAACAGGAAGTCAGTGTTACGCCTGGAAATGATGAGAAATTGTGACACATAGGGCAGACCAAGTTAACATTGAATGCACTTTTCAACAGGAAGTCAGTGTTACTCCTGGAAATGATGAGAAATTGTTACACATTGGGCAGACCGAGTTAACATTGAATGCACTTTTCAACAGGAAGTCAGTGTTACGCCTGGAAATGATGAGAAATTGTGACACATAGGGCAGACCAAGTTAACATTGAATGCACTTTTCAACAGGAAGTCAGTGTTACGCCTGGAAATGATGAGAAATTGTGACACATAGAGCAGACCAAGTTAACATTGAATGCACTTTTCAACAGGAAGTCAGTGTTACGCCTGGAAATGATGAGAAATTGTGACACATAGGGCAGACCGAGTTAACATTGAATGCACTTTTCAACAGGAAGTCAGTGTTACGCCTGGAAATGATGAGAAATTGTGACACATAGGGCAGACCAAGTTAACATTGAATGCACTTTTCAACAGGAAGTCAGTGTTACGCCTGGAAATGATGAGAAATTGTGACACATAGGACAGACCAAGTTAACATTCAATGCCCTTTTCAACAGGAAGTCAGTGTTACGCCTGGAAATGTAACTCTTAGTATTTTTTGATGTGATACGAAAAATAGGAAGAAAACATTAATATTAAGAAATAGAATGCAAACACCTGTTTGTATCAAAAGTATCAAAACACCGCTAGGTGTTTACAGATGGTTCAGTGTTTTAAAGAAAAGAAAGAAGGGTGCAGCTTTTTTCATATCTACACTTAAGATTGAATGGTCATTTTCTCTTGGAAGCAAGTTGTCCATATTTGCAGCTGAACTTGTTGCTATAGTGCTTGCTCTAGATTATCTGATAAATCTGCCAGTAACTATATCATTGTCAGCACCCCTCTCAGCCATTCACGGCGTGTATGGTAGTTACTGGATATCATTGTCAGCACCCCTCTCAGCCATTCACGGCGTGTATGGTAATTACTGGATATCATTGTCAGCACCCCTCTCAGCCACACACGGCGTGTATGGTAATTACTGGATATCATTGTCAGCACCCCTCTCAGCCACACACAGCATGTATGGTAATTACTGGATATCATTGTCAGCACCCCTCTGAGCCACACACAACATGTATGGTAATTACTGGATATCATTGTCAGCACCCCTCTGAGCCACACACAGCATGTATGGTAATTAATGAATATCATTGTCAGCACCCCTCTCAGCCACGCACGGCGTGTATGGTAATTACTGGATATCATTGTCAGCACCCCTCTCAGCCAGTCACGGCGTGTATGGTAATTACTGGATATCATTGTCAGCACCCCTCTCAGCCACACACAGCATGTATGGTAATTACTGGATATCATTGTCAGCACCCCTCTCAGCCACTCACGGCGTGTATGGTAATTACTGGATATCATTGTCAGCACCCCTCTCAGCCATTCACGGCGTGTATGGTAATTACTGGATATCATTGTCAGCACCCCTCTCAGCCACACACAGCATGTATGGTAATTACTGGATATCATTGTCAGCACCCCTCTCAGCCACACACAGCGTGTATGGTAATTACTGGATATCATTGTCAGCACCCCTCTCAGCCAATCACGGCGTGTATGGTAATTACTGGATATCATTGTCAGCACCCCTCTCAGCCACACACAGCATGTATGGTAATTACTGGATATCATTGTCTGCACCCCTCTCAGCCACACACAGCATGTATGGTAATTACTGGATATCATTGTCAGCACCCCTCTCAGACACTCACGGCGTGTATGGTAATTACTGGATATCATTGTCTGCACCCCTCTCAGCCACACACAGCATGCATGGTAATTACTGGATATCATTGTCAGCACCCCTCTCAGCCACACACAGCATGTATGGTAATTACTGGATATCATTGTCAGCACCCCTCTCAGCCACACACAGCGTGTATGGTAATTACTGGATATCATTGTCAGCACCCCTCTCAGCCAATCACGGCGTGTATGGTAATTACTGGATGTCATTGTCAGCACCCCTCTCAGCCAATCACGGCGTGTATGGTAATTACTGGATGTCATTGTCAGCACCCCTCTCAGCCACACACAGCATGTATGGTAATTACTGGATATCATTGTCTGCACCCCTCTCAGCCACACATAGCATGTATGGTAATTACTGGATATCATTGTCAGCACCCCTCTCAGCCAATCACAGCGTGTATGGTAATTACTGGATATCATTGTCTGCACCCCTCTCAGCCACACACAGCATGTATGGTAATTACTAGACATCATTGTCAGCACCCCTCTCAGACACTCACGGCGTGTATGGTAATTACTGGATATCATTGTCAGCACCCCTCTCAGCCACACACAGCGTGTCTGGTAATTACTGGATATCACTGTCAGCACTCCTCTCAGCCAATCACGGCGTGTATGGTAATTACTGGATATCATTGTCAGCACCCCTCTCAGCCACACACGGCGTGTATGGTAATTACTGGATATCATTGTCAGCACCCCTCTCAGCCACACACATCGTGTATGGTAATTACTGGATATCATTGTCAGCACCCCTCTCAGCCACACAGCGTGTATGGTAATTACTGGATATCATTGTCAGCACCCCTCTCAGCCAATCACGGCGTGTATGGTAATTACTGGATGTCATTGTCAGCACCCCTCTCAGCCAATCACGGCGTGTATGGTAATTACTGGATGTCATTGTCAGCACCCCTCTCAGCCAATCACGGCGTGTATGGTAATTACTGGATATCATTGTCAGCACCCCTCTCAGCCACACACATCGTGTATGGTAATTACTGGATATCATTGTCAGCACCCCTCTCAGCCACACAGCGTGTATGGTAATTACTGGATATCATTGTCAGCACCCCTCTCAGCCACACACAGCGTGTATGGTAATTACTGGATATCACTGTCAGCACCCGTCTCAGCCGTTCACGGCGTGTATGGTAATTACTGGATATCATTGTCAGCACCCCTCTCAGCCATTCACGGCGTGTATGGTAGTTACTGGATATCATTGTCAGCACCCCTCTCAGCCATTCACGGCGTGTATGGTAGTTACTGGATATCATTGTCAGCACCCCTCTCAGCCACTCACGGCGTGTATGGTAGTTACTGGATATCATTGTCAGCACCCCTCTCAGCCATTCACGGCGTGTATGGTAGTTACTGGATATCATTGTCAGCACCCCTCTCAGCCACTCACAGCGTGTATGGTAATTACTGGATATCATTGTCAGCACCCGTCTCAGCCATTCACGGCGTGTATGGTAGTTACTGGATATCATTGTCAGCACCTCTCAGAAAACTTCAAGATAACGAAAGGCGAAACAGAAAGTAGCTCCAATGGCTTGAAACAGTGGTGTGCTGCAAACACCTTTTGTGATTTTGTCACCTGAGATATTGTACAAGCTTTACAAGTCATTGGAAAGAATACATATTGTACTTGTTGTTAAATAAAAAAGCTAACTTTATCAGATGGTTCACCTGACGTGACTGAAGTGTGAGTGGTGATTTGCAGAGATTGTGGAGGGTGGGGGCAGTTGTAGAGCTAAATGTTGCAATAAAAGGAGAGAGAGAGAGAGAGAGAGAGAGAGGAGGGCGGGCAGACAGGAAGCCAAAAATAGCTCTGTTGACCCACAATTGAGTTCAGAGACAACCCGTCCCATTATTCAGGGCAGGCAGGGAAGGAGTGTTCGGTCTTTTGCTTAATGTCTATCCACATTAAAAATTTGTGACGAAAATCCATCATCTGCCCCGCCCTACCCATACCTTAAATCATCACTACTGTCCCTGTTCTTCTGTCCTCAATTAGCGTTTAAAAAAGGAAGAAGAATATAAACGAAATAAAATAAACCAGTAGAATTACAACAAAGAGCCAATTGGGCTCCAAATTAAACTCTGAACTTTTTCAAACACATGCTAATTATCATATAAGACATTTCCAATGGAAGCAGATGGAACTGCAGATTTTGTAAATGACATAGGTAAATATGGTTTTAACTGTTCACAGTTATGGATGATATGCACAGGGATAATTTCATTGACGCAAATGCAAGTCACATTTGAAGTACATTTTGTTTTTATGGCATCCAGTCGTAGTCTGTATATGAGACCAGTGAGTCTTCTGCTATTGTGATGTCCTTTCGTTTTAAAAGAAAACATGCGATCAATTTTTTCGCGAGCTATTGTCAGTAATTTCTTTGTCAGGATCAGACTCCTGTTTTAGTTTACTGACATGGTTCCAGCAAGTTTTCTCCAATAGCGAATAACACCTTGTAATGAATATGGAATACGAATTTCTATGACATTGTAAATATTCATTGCGACTTTTTTCGCACAACGATCCACCCGCTCATTTCCCACAATCCCTTCGTGAGAAGGCATTCAACAAAAATTAATCTTTGAACCACTGGTGGTCAAAACATGAATTATAGGACGAATTTCTGTTACGAGTTTTCCTCTTGTCTTCAAATTAGAAGATTTTAATGCTTGTAATGCAGATTTAGATTGGACACAAAATAACATTTGAAATATGGTAATGGGAAGATCTAGTAAGTGACTTAATCCCATTAATATAGCCATAAGTTCTGCTGTGAATATAGAAAAATCTTTACCGATATGATTGTACTTCTCTACTTTTAATGACGGAATTATAAATGCTGCCCCTGCCTGATTGTTATCAAGTACTGAACCATCTGTATATACTTTAAGGTGATTGGATAATTTTCTTGAATGTGAGATTTAACAAAAGCAGAGAGAGCAAGGCCTTCAGTTTTCTTTAAATTCACGTAATTGTCAAAATGTTCATATCCGATTTAGGTATTGTCGTGTATGATAACCGAGGGGCTGTTTGATTTGGGTTCACGCCTGATGTTTTAAATATGCCAGAGGTATAAGTACCTATAGTCGTGAGGGAGTGAATAGACTGTGTTCTTTAAGGAAATGAAGGTTTGATTTTAAACTGATCTCGGCAATATTTGAACTGTTGCACTTCTCAAGATATATTTTACTGATGGGGTGTCTGATGAAGGGGGTGTCGTACGTTGCAAGAATCACTGGAGAAGGGTGTTTAAAAAAAAAAAAATCACGTTGGCATTGATAAAAAAAGAAGAAGAAAGAATAGGGGGATCAGTTATCGCCTGCAAGCGAAAATCTGAACTGTACTCACCCCCTCCCTGCACTGCGTGCCAACTAGGTCACTGTTAACCTCTTTGATGTCTGAAAGTGAACATGCGGTGAGTGGGCGTGGCACTGGCAGGCAGTGCGTGTGAAGGACGTGTGTGTGTGTGTGTGTGTGTGTGTGTGTGCAGGTGTGGGTGTGGGTGTGTGATATCTATTTCTCCTGAAATGATAAACTAAAGGAACCGATTTGCTCATCACAGCTACTTACCAAGAAATTGTATGTGAACGATGGGCTGAAAACGTGTAGAATTCCAGAAATTTGGATTTCAGTGTATGATTATGTACACACAAGGTACGGTGACACTTTTAGTTATTAGTTTTCAATGATTTTATAGGATCATTTTAGGTGTTGTTACTTACAATCTATAGCATATAGTCAGAAAGTATGTGAAATATGTTTTCCTCAAGATTACTGTACACCCACTTTTAACGGGAGCATGTCTATGTTCCCCCAGGTCTAAGTCCCCCCCCCCCCAAAAAAAAAGAAAAAAAAAAAAAGGATTCAGCGCTATATAAATACCATTATGATGATGATGATGATGATGATGATAATGATGATGATGATAAGTTCCGAACAGAAGTCGCAATTTTGCTCCTTTTTTTAACCATCTACTTAAAAACAACAACAAAAAACAAAACAAAAAACAAACAAAAAAAAAAACAAAAAAAAAAACAGCACTTGTGCCTGTAATTGTTTAGACGTTGCTCAGTAGTGTCCATTTTCAATAACAACATGAACGGTTATAAGAATAACAATAATAACAATAATAATCATGATAATAAATCTATTCATTCATTCATTCATTTATTCATTCATTCATTTATCTATTTATTTATTCATATATCTATCTATCTATCTATCTATCTATCTATCTATCTATCTATCTATCTATCTGTCTATTATATCATTATTGTTATTCATATCATTTATAGATTTTTTTTCTCCATATTTTGTATTAAGTCATTTATTCATCTATTCATGTATTTCATTTTTTTTATATTTACTATTTTAGTTCACACATTCGTTAATTTATTCTGTTACCTATTTACTTTTGTATCATATTTTACTTCATTTCTTTTTTTTTCTTTTTTTTATAATTTTCCCTCAAGGATTGACTGAGTACGTTGACTTGCGTTGCTGGTCAGTCATGTGCTTAATCAATTGATGTGGTGTAGCGTATATGGGTTGATCCGAACGCATTGACGCCTCCTTGAGTAACTGAACCAAACTGCACTGAACTGTGTCGACAAGCAATAAGTCACGTCTTGAGACTAACTGCTGTACGTTTCGTAGTGCAGACGTGAAGGGCACTGATAGAACACATGGCGGTCTCTGTTTGGGAACTAGTCTGAGCAGTTTGGAAAACAGCCGTGCATGAGTTACTCGACAGGATCTTTCTGTCCACCGGCATTTCTCTGTCTCTGTCTCTGTCTCTCTCTGTCTCTCTGTCTCTGTCTCTGTCTCTCTCTCTGTCTCTCTCTCTCCTCTCCTCTCCTCTCCCTTTCTCTATGTCTCCCTCTCTGTGAGTATCTTTCTCTGCCTGTCTGTTTGTTTCTCTCACTCCGTTTGTTTCTCTCTTGAGTCTTTTTTTGTTTGTGTTGTTTTACCATATTTTGGTGTGTGTGTGTGTGTGTGTGTGTGTGTGTGTGTGTGTGTGTGTGTGTGTGTGTGTGTGTGCGCGAACGCGTGAATGACTCCAGTTTAACTCTTTCCATACGAACGGCGAAAGAGACGACGTTAACAGCGTTTCACCCCAATTACCATCATCAAAATATTGCAGGCGGAAGGCTCTTATACTGAAGACGTGAATGTTGACAAAGAATATCACAATTCTGACGACGGAAGCAAAAGGTTGGGTCATTCAGACACCCACTGGACATCCGAGGGGTCTGTGTAGAGGAGAAGAGAGGACTGGCCGTACTGAGTGAGTTAAAGAGATTTGCTGTGGAACCTTACATACCAGCCTATCACTTTCGTTCTGGTCGCCAGTGTCTCTCTCTCAGTTTCTGTCTCTGCCTACGCCCCCTCGAAATTTTATCTTATTTATTTATTTATTTTATTATTATTTTTGTTGCTCGTGTATGAAACTGTGCACTTTTATCTGGATGTGTCTTTAACTGCCTGCCTGTCCTTATCAGCCTGTTTGTGTGTTCGCAATTGTGTGTATGTGCTCATTAGTTGCATCAAAGAGGTTGAAACCGAAATCTTTATTTCTTCAGTTTTATTGATTCAGTTCAACTGAATCTTCAGTTCATAATCAAACGTAGAGATAGATTATACCAATTCGCAATTTGAAGTCATATCTGGAAGTCTTTAATTCAGATTTCAGAGCTGAAACAGTCGTCGGTTAAGAACGCAGAGATGGAAAGTCGTTTATAAGACTGAAGACAGAAACAGAAGTCTCTGGTTCAGTTTTGTTTGTAGAGGGAGTGAGAACACTTCCACCCAGTTCTGAAAGCTGAAATGGATGTTTTCAATTCGGGTTTGATGGCGGAGTTCAGTCTTTAATTGAGGCCAAACCAAAAAAACAGTAATTTAGTGTCGTATATATTTATCTTTTTTTTTCTTTTTTTTTTTTAGGTGACCCATCATTCTCATAGTTCCAGTGATATTTCTCCCACGCCGTTAATTCCGAATCCCTTATAGACACAGCCCAATTGCCGCAGTTCAGTGCCGAAAATCCACAGAGAGCTGTAGGTGTCAGGTCGCCAGAGGGCCACGCATAAGAGGAGACCCTGCACTGCTTCCGAGTCATTTCGGTGGTGTTCAGTCAGGCCTGTTCTGATTCGGTATAAACAGGACACCGCCTACTAAGACCCACTTTTGCCGACAACTATCGCTAAGTCGCGGAGCCAAACTGAGTGAATGTCCACCCCCCCCCCCCCCCTCCCCCCCCATACTCCCCTCACCCGCAGTGAAGACCGCCACTACATCTTTCCAGCGACAGTCCTCTTTGTAAATCTGCCAACACGGAAATACAGTAATCTTTATTCCAGGTCTGAAGGCAGGGGCACCACTGTACAACACAGAACGGAAGGCAAAGACAGGGTCCAGATTTTTCCATCCCGCTCCTGACAAG
>NC_134877.1:67843191-67853191 GCF_041734735.1 Babylonia areolata | reverse complement strand
CAACAGAGCACAACAGAGCAGCAACAGAGCAGCAACAGAGCAGCAACAGAGCAGCAACAGAGCAGCAACAGAGCACAACAGAGCAGCAACAGAGCACAACAGAGCAGCAACAGAGCAGTAACAGAGCAGAAACAGAGCACAACAGAGCAGCAACAGAGCAGCAACAGAGCAGTAACAGAGCAGTAACAGAGCAGTAACAGAGCACAACAGAGCAGCAACAGAGCACAACAGAGCAGCAACAGAGCAGCAACAGAGCAGCAACAGAGCAGCAACAGAGCAGCAACAGAGCACAACAGAGCAGCAACAGAGCAGCAACAGAGCAGCAACAGAGCAGCAACAGAGCACAACAGAGCAGCAACAGAGCAGAACAGAGCAGCAACAGAGCAGTAACAGAGCACAACAGAGCAGCAACAGAGCACAACAGAGCATCAACAGAGCAGCAACAGAGCAGCAACAGAGCAGCAACAGAGCACAACAGAACACAACAGAGCAGCAACAGAACACAACAGAACACAACAGAGCACAACAGAGCAGCAACAGAACACAACAGAGCACAACAGAGCACAACAGAGCAGCAACAGAACACAACAGAGCAGCAACAGAGCACAACAGAACACAACAGAACACAACAGAGCAGCAACAGAACACAACAGAGCACAACAGAGCACAACAGAACACAACAGAGCAGCAACAGAGCACAACAGAACACAACAGAACACAACAGAGCAGCAACAGAACACAACAGAACACAACAGAGCAGCAACAGAACACAACAGAGCACAACAGAGCACAACAGAGCAGCAACAGAACACAACAGAGCAGCAACAGAGCAGCAGCAGAACACAACAGAGCAGCAACAGAGCAGCAACAGAACACAACAGAGCACAACAGAGCAGCAACAGACCAGCAGCAGAACACAACAGAGCAGCAACAGAGCAGCAACAGAGCAGCAACAGAGCAGTAACAGAGCACAACAGAGCAGCAATAGAGCAGCAACAGACCAGCAACAGAGCAGCAACAGACCAGCAACAGAGCAGCAACAGAGCAGCCGCCATGCAGAAAAGTGGAATCGGAGAAAACGGGGGCCATCCTTGCAGGATTCCATTCCATGCAGTGTCTGTGGACGGCCTTGTGCCTCAGGAACTGGTCTTCATTCCCACATGAGGACCATCAGCAGCAGATGACCTGCCTGCCTACTCATCCGTCGGACACGACGGGAGAATCATGATGGATTAACGGGAATGCTGGAAACGAGCGGGCTTTTTTGATTGTTTGTTTCGGCACATAATGATGTACTGTTTTCGACAGCCGTGGTTGTCAAAAATGAATACAAGCGAAAGGTTTAATTTTCATAGGTCTATTAAATCACTTCGACATCCAGAGCAATTTTTATCAATTATAACTATTAATAAATTCAGGAGAACATTCAACAGATTCAAATTGCTGTGCAGGTGGAATATTGTTTCATGGACATTGCACAGGTGTGATACTGCATGATGGATGCTGATTTGGTAAAATATTGTCCGATGGACTTTGCACTTGTAAAATGCCATCTGATAGGCGTTGTCTAGGTAAAATACTGTCTGAATGATGCTGAACGGGTAAAATACCGTCTTATGGTGTTGAACAGGTCCAACACTGTCTGAAGCATGTTGAACAGGTAAAATACTGTCCGATGGATGTTGAGCAGGTCAAACACTGTCTGAAGCATGTTGAACAGGTAAAATACTGTCCGATGGATGTTGAGCAGGTCAAACACTGTCTGAAGCATGTTGAACAGGTCAAACACTGTCCGATGGATGTTGAGCAGGTCAAACACTGTCTGATCCATCAGACAGTACCACAAAATAGCCTCCCTCCCCTGCCTCTTGTCTTCAGTTTCTTCAATTTTAGAGTTATGCATGCATGTGAATGACTGGTGTAAGCGCTTAGATTTGTCTCTGCACAAGATTCAGTGCTATATGAATACAATAATAATAATAATGATAACAACAACATTAATAACCATAACAACAACAACAACAACAACAAACAACAACAACAACAATAATAATAATAATAATAACAATAACAATAATTATGATGATGATGATGATGATGATGATGATGATGATTATTGGTGTTGAACAGGTAAATACCGTCTGATGGAACTGAACAGGTCAAACACTGTCTGATGGACGTTGTACAAGTTACAAACTGTCTGGTGGATTTTGAACAGGCAAACTACTGTCTTAATGTAGTTTGCACAGGTGAGACAGTGTCTGATAGGCGTTGTACAGATGAAATACTGTCTGATGGACATTGTGCAGGCAAAGTACTGTGTGATGAAGTGAGTCTCTTCGAAGTTTCATTGGAAAAAGAAAAAAAAAAACCTGTTTGAATTTTTTTTAATACAATATATTTCAATAGCATCGGAATCGCGTGTAAACCGGCGCTTAGCGTAGAAATGTATGTGCAGTCCGAAACAAAGTCGAAAACCCTCCAGCCAGAGAGTTCCTGTTTTGGGAAGACGAGGCTGAGGTGATTGTGAACATTACAGCCGTTCCCCCATTATCTTGTCTTAGCTAAAAAAAAAAAAAAAAAAAAAAAAAGAACAAAAAAGAACCCTGTACAACAGGAGTCTCTCACGACAAGGGCAGCCCTGCCCTGCCCTGCCCTGCCCTGCCCTGTCTGCCTTACCGCTCAACATTAATTTAAGAGTTACCTGGTACCAGAACCGCCGTCCGTGTTTAAAAAAGAGAAAGAAAAAAAGAAGAAAGAACGCACCGAAATGCTGTCTTCACGGAATTAATAACACGAAACTAAACTCCTCTTCTGAAGAAGGTCTGCCACCCAACTCAGCACCTCCAATGCGTAGACTGCATGCAACCACATTTCCTTTATCACCTTCTTTCACGCCAACACTCCTCCTCCTCCTCCTCCTCCCCCTCCTCCTCTTCCTCCTCCTCCTCTTCCTCCGCCTCCTCCTCCTACTCCTCCTCCTTCTTCTTCTTCCTCCTCCTTCTCCTCTCTTTCTTCTTGCACTTCTATTGTTCTTGTTCATGCCCTTCTTGTCCTTCTTGTTGTTTTTGTTGTTGTTGTTGTTGTTATTCTTCTTCTTTCACTTCTTGTTCTTACTGTTGTTCTTGTTGATGTCCTTGTTGTTGTTGTTCTTCTTCTTCTTCTTGTTTTTCGTTGTTATTCTTCTTCCTCCTCCTCTTCTTGTTCTTACTCTTGTTCTTGTTCTTCTTGTTCTTCGTCTCCGTTCCCTTCATTCTGTAAAGAGTCATTGAGATGCCGCACAGTAGAGCTGTTCACCAGTTTCCTCAAGGCCTCCTGGTTGTGAGTCAAAGGCCTGGGTCTCTGCAGATGATTTTCCTGTCCATTCTGCGATGTTGTCGGTCCATCATTTTATCTCTGTTCCTGTCCAGTTCCCTCCTTCAACAGTTACATGGGCGTGGTCTTCCTCTGCAAAAAAACCAAAACAAACAAACAAAAAAAAAAACAGTGTGAAGATGATTACTTTTCCTTGTCTGAGAAACACTATTAGGGCGACCGCCACCACCATCAACACACACACACATACACACACGAAAAAATAAGTACACAAAACAAGAAGAAACAAGCATACACACACACACACACACACACACACACACACACACACACACACACACACACACACACACACACACACACACTAACCCCCCAAAAAAAACAAAAAACAACAACAACAACAACAACAAAACAAAAAACAAAAAAACAAAAACAAAAACCCAACAGCAACAAAAGAAACAAACAAATAAAAAGCACCCCCAACAAAAGCAACAAATCCAACGCCCCCCCCCCCCACACACACACACACACACCGTCCCCCAAAAAACAACAACAACAACAACAAACAAACAAAAAAAACCAACCCCAAAACACCACCGATCCCACGTCAAAGAAAATAACAGAGCAAGTAGTGGAAGCAGTAGAAGTATTGTTCATGGAGTGTTCTATTTATAATTCCGTGTGTTGCAGTAGTAGTAGTAGGAGCAGTTGTTGTTGTTGTTGAAGAAGAAGTGGTGAATTTGCAACGACAGTTCTTACTACATGTCAACATGGACAAAATAAAGCTACAACACTTACACACAAGAACACAGGACAACTTTCAGTGAATTTGTGTCACTTCATGTCAGTGTTAAGTCAAGTCAACCCGGCTTTACACGACACAGCAGTGATAATTTGACATAATTCACAGATGGAGTTACTGCGTCTTATATTGATGATGATGACGATGTTGCTATGCAGGTCCATTTTGCCTGGACTAAGCTGACCCTGGAGAAAGGTCCAGTGACGGTGAGGAAAGACCCACTGACCACAGGGAAAGTCCTGTTGATAGTAGAAAAGACTACAACTTGGGATTCTCTCTTGAGGGCACATAAGACCGTATGGCTGTGTCTGGAGTGGCACTGTCTTCATCTGTCTGCGGGCAGGGGCGGTTTGGTCTGTGGGGTGTGCTCAGCAGCTGGAGGGTGGTGTCTTTTGCCGGTGGGCTCTGCAGTCATGAAGTACTGGCTGGTACACCAGTGGGGATAGTTTTTTTTAAGGCTGTCGCAAGTTGCGTCTTGTGGTCTCTTTTGCCTCTGTTCGGGAGAAGTTATGTCCCATGAATTCTTAATGGAGTGTCCTGTGCGTGCCTGCACCCATCGTGAACACAGCGCAGGCCTCCAGGGGTGGTGCAGGATTGTTCCAAGGGCGGGTGGAGACAGTGCTTCTCTGGGTCCTCCCCAGCACCTAAGGGTGTTTCTCTTTCTTCTTCGTCTTCGCTCAGACTGTATCCATGCAGTAAAACATGCATGCAGAAGACACAGTGGACGGACAGATAAGGACCAGCTTTCTTCTTGTGGGGGCAAGATGAAATGAATGCTGAATGCTGAATGCTGACTATCTGGCTATCAGTGGTATCGCGGCCAACCAAGGTCAGTGACGCTTTCTGGCTCCTGCGGAAGGGCTAAGACGCTCAGTTGTCAATACAGAGAGTCCGTGAGGGTGTGGGTTCGAATCACGCTCTTGCCCTTTCTCCCAAGTTGGACTGGAAAATCAAACTGAGCGTCTTGTCTTTCGGATGAGACGATCAACCGAGGTCCTGTGTGCAGCACGCACTTGGCGCACTGAAAAAGAACCCATGGCAACGAGAGTGTTGTCCGCGGGCAAAATTATGTAAAAAAGAAATCCACTCTGATAAGTACACAAATAATTATATGAGCATGCACTCAAGGCCTGACAAGCGCGTTGGGTCATGCTGCTGTTAGGCATCTGCCTAGCAGATGTGGTGCAGCGTATATGGATTTGTCCGAACGCAGTAACGCCTCCTTGAGAAACTGAAACTGAAAGATTCTTGCAGGTGCGCTGCTATTCTTCACAATGAAAAATCACCGCGTTCGTTTATAAATGACTGAAGAACCGTACACGTCTGGCTGATAAATGTGGGTTTCTCTGACGCATTTCTCAAGCTTGTCTGTGCTACACGTGTACTTGGGGGCCGCCGTCAGAGTGTTCAGTGAGATGCCAGTGAAGAATCAAATGCTTCATGTATCATATAAATCAGCAGGGCTTGGATTTCATGACGGGCATCGGTCATTGACGCATACAATTTCATTGGAATGAACTTCCTCTTTCGCTTCGTCAAGTCTCCACGCTCAGCTCTTTCATGTCTGACCCTAAAACCCGCCTCTTCCCAAAATAGCCTCCCTTCTCTGCCTCTTCCTTGTCTTCAGTTTCTCCAGTTTTAGAGTTATGCATGCGTGTGAATGACTGGTGCGAAAGCGCTTTGATTTGTCTCTGCACAAGATTCAACGCTATATAAATACAATTATTATTATTATTGTTGTTATTATTATTATTATTACAATTTGGAAATGACCCATCGATGCGACAGCTATTCGGTCATTTGACATAATTTCTTTCTCTCGTAAAATCGGTCATGCTAAAAGGTTGTTTCTTTGTTTGGTTTTGGTTTTAGTTCCCTCTTATTCTTCTGCAAAGCGACCACGATCGCAGTTTCTGCCTTAGAAAAATACAAAACGAAATCGTTACTGTTTTTGCTCTGCAGTTCCACATTGAGCAGACGAATATTGCTAAAACAAATGTGGCCGTGTCCCGAGTGGAACTTTTACCGAAACGAAATGAGATAAGCTTACACAAAGGCATCGTCGCTTGTATATTGTGAACTGCGGCGGAATAACATTGCCAGTTTAGATTTTTACTTTTCCGCCAGTCTCCTCCATTGAGAATAGCTTGGAAACATGTGAAACATTTTGCCGTAATAAATCATCAACAGGAAGCACGCCACTGAAAGTAGCAACCTGGTGTCGAAAAAGATCGAATGATTGTTCGTAACTGTTGCAATGATTGTTCATAACAGTTGCAATCTCTTCCATTCTCTACACGTCTAGAGCGTCTGAATCGAAATAGTTTTTCGGCGTTCGCGGGCAACTTACGTCTTTTTTTTTTTTTTTTGTTAATGCTATACAAGAGTGTTACATATTCGAGATCCGATCAAGATACACACACACCAACGACGTTTTACGTGCATGACCGTTTTTATTTAGTCATTTACGCAGCCATACTTCGTTTACAGGATGTGATCGTATGTCCAGAAACCAGATTGCACGTGCTAACATACATAATATCTTTAAAGTGCATTAGAAATCTTCGTATCAATTCACAGGAACGGAATTAACTCACTCAGTACGGCCAGTCCTCTCTTCTCCCCTACACAGACCCCTCGGATGTCCAGTGGGTGTCTGATTGACCCAACCTTTAGCTTCCGTCGTCAGATTTGTGGTATTCTTTGTCAACATTCACCTCTTCAGTATAAGAGCCTTCCACTTGCAATATTTTGATGATGGTAATCAGTGGGGTGAAACGCTGTTAACGTCGTCTCTTTCGCCGTTCGTATGGAGAGAGTTAAACAGGCCCACACGTTGAGCTGACATGGTATTTGAGGACATTTTTAGAAACGATTTGTGGGGATGTGCATTTCCACAATGCAGAGGAAAGTGATTTCCTAAACCACTTGGCTTCAACTGATGTTTTTAAACTGAACTACTTTGATTTCCTCTCCACGTTTTCCTTGCGGCCATAATGTAAGTCAGCATTAATCAGTGTTCCAGCATTGCACAAGAACGGTTCAGTAATGACTGACTATGTTGTATTTTCCATGTTCATCATGACACAGCAAGTATATATATATATGTGTGTGTGTGTGTGTGTGTGTGTGTTTGAGTGTGAGTGAGTGTGTGTGTATTTGTACTCTGTGTGTGTGTGTGTGTGTGAGTGTGTGTGTATGTGTACTCTGTGTGTGTGTGTGTGTGTGTGTAGAGTGTGTGTGTAGTGTGTGTGTGTGTGTGTGTGTGTGTGTGTGTGTGTGTGTGTGTGTGTGTGTGTGTATGCAACCGTTTCACACACCGAGTGTGATGGTTAAAGCACAAATTCAATTTCAGTTTCAATTCAGTTGTTTTCCTGACCCAGTAAATTCTCTTTTTTTTGTCGCGAACCGGTCAAATGACACTTGCCAAAGCCTAAACTCTGAAATCATCTCTCGCTTTTTTTGTTGTTGTTTTTACATTCTGTGCAAACATAAATGCTTTTATGACGTGGACTTTAATTTCTTTTTTTCTTTTTAAATGTTTTTCAAAGACCTGCTAATGGCGGCAACCCTGAAACACCAAGTCAGAGACAGGTTTACGCAGTGGCAATGTTCCACCACTATACGCAGCCATGCAGAGTGACAAGCTTAGGCTATAGGCTTTCCTTTTTGTTCTGTCCCCACATGCTTGCATTTCTGTAATAATACAAAAGGGATTTCTATCTCCATAGAAATGCAAGTGCTACAGTTTTGTTTGTTTGTTTTGTTTTGTTTTTATTTCATGCGATCCTCTTACTCTAGGATCTGTTGCGGTGAAACTGCAAACTTGCAAAACGTTTCGTTCGTTCGTTTATTTATTTATAGTCTGTTCATCTAAGATGATGATATTAGACTGAAAATAAATGATATTCTTCTTCTTCTTCTTCTTCTTCTTCTTCTTCTTCTTCTTCTTCTTATTTGGATTATTATCATTCCTATCATAATGATGATTGTTATTATTAATTAGAAATCGACATTTCTGTATATTCGAATGAAAAGGGGGTGGGGGGGCGGTTGAGGTGGGGGGGGGGGAGGGGGGCAAGGGGGAGGGGACTAAGAAAGGAAGAGAGAAAGAGAGAGAGAGAGAGAGAGAGAGAGAGAGAGAGAGAGAGAGACAGAGACAGAGACAGAGACAAAGAACAGAATGTGGAAAAGATAGAGTACAAAATCTGAAATGGAGAGGGTGAGTGTCAGTGATTGGAGAAAGAAAAAAACATAATATTGGAAGGGTGTGTGTGAGAGGCGGGACGGGGGAAGCGGGATTAGGAAAAAACAAAACAAAAAAACAAAACAAAACAAAACAAAAACAAAAACAACAACCACAAAACCAATACGAACTTTATCTCGTTATGTTCGTATTGAATTGTAAGTTGTAAATTCCACAATGAGATTACCAATATCTCTCCCAAAAGCGTTGCTGCATAAAACTTTATGATTTTCCAGCGTAGACCTACTGGTAGCCCATCAAGGCAACTGCTTTACGGTGTCCGCTATGTCCTGACAGCCTAGCAGTGAGCATCACTTTTCTCTTTGAATCGGAGCGTGAACGTCGGAATGATGTTCTGGAATTGATTTAACTGCGTCTCTTCTCTCTCATTGCCCTTTAACATTATTTCAGTGTGGAAGATCAAATCACACTTTATTACACTCGCAGGGTACGAGCGACACACATTTTCAACGTGATCTTTGTATTAAGGTTCCGACACAGACTGAAGTCGTTAAAAAAAAAGCTATTTGAAGGCGTGTGCATGCGTGCGTAAGTGTGTGTGTGTGTGTGTGTGTGTGTGTGTGTGTGTGTGTGTGTGTGTGTGTGTGAGTCTGTCCGTGTGCGTGTGTGTGTCTGTGTGTGCTTGAGAGAGAGAGAGAGAGAGAGAGAGAGAGAGAGAGAGAGAGAGATGGACTGACAGACAGACAGACAAACACTGAGACAGAGAGAGAAAGTTGAACTGTAAGGCCATAGAGACGCACACAACTGGAGACTGGAAAGTGATAAAGAGAAAGATAAATAGAGAGATATAAAGAGAGAGAGGACAGGAGAGGTTGTGTTAAAGAGAGAGATTCAAGATCAAATGGTTCAATGACTTAAGCAACATGCTCATATCACCAAGTGGAAAACACGCTACCCCCCTCCCCACCCCATTCTAACGTTCCCTCCCTCCTACACCTTTACGCTTTTCACAACATTCTTTTGCTTTTCATAAGGAATACAAAACAATATCTAACGGTATGTATACGCACAATCTTCGTAGACTACTGATGAGGTTGATATTTAAGTAACCCGAGGCCATCGACCCGATTTCATAGTCACAGACAGACAGACAGACAGAGAGAGAGAGAGAGAGAGAGAGAGAGAGAGAGAGAGAGAGAGAGAGAGAGAGAGTATTCAAATACCATTTGTCAATTCAACTATCTTCACAATCGATTAACATACATTTCCATCAACGAATCAATTAAACAGTGGCAACATAAATCGAATGGCGTTTTGCATACTAAAGAGAGAGAGAGAGAGAGAGAGAGAGAGAGAGAGAGAGAGAGAGAGAGAGAGAGAGAGAGAGCATGAATGAATGAACAAAGAGAGAGGGGGCGAACTCAAAACTCCAAACGTCCTCACTCAAGGATTGATATTTTTAGGCATGCCATGTTCTTCCAGTCTGTCTTTGCTAATCTACATTCATAAGAAATAGTGCACATATTGCAGACATCTATGACAGAGAGTGTGTGTGTGTGAGAGAGAGAGCGGGGTGGGGAGGGGAGAAACACACACACACACACACACACACGCGCGCGCGCGCGCGCTAACTATAGCGAACCAATCACCTGCGACAACATAATGACGACAGCTTG
>NC_134877.1:67823191-67828191 GCF_041734735.1 Babylonia areolata | reverse complement strand
AGTCAGCCAAGCCGCATTGCACATCTTCCCACGCCACTCACTCACTCACACACAGACATACACACACACAGACACACACACACACACACACACACACACACACACACACACACACACACACACACACACACACACACACACACACACACACTCTTTCTCTCTCACAGAGTATGCAGCTACAAAGATCATATAGTTCATTTAAAAATCAAATATCACCAGACTAAGACTAAGAATTAAACTACGGTATAGATTAAATTTAACGAAATATGGATCCTAGCTAAGAGCATTTTGCGCCAAACCAGCACAACAATTCAACTGATCTGCAGAAATTCGTGGCGGGGTTTTGACGGTGAGCATAAAATAAAGTTTGACTCAAATTACGCAGTTTACATAGTTTCTGAACGAGAATAACCCTAAAATTAATAGGAGATTACCGAAAATCGTTTACTGTGTGGAGTGTTTGGTGCGATCTATCGAAGCCGGAAAGCTGTGATGAAAACAGAGGAAGACTGAAACTTTGATCGAGATGTGGAAGGAGACGTCTATTTCTATTTGCATTTCTTTTCATCATAACAGATTTCTCTGTGTGAAATTCGGGCTGCTCTCCCCAGAGAGACCGCATCGCCATACTACAGCGCCACCCTTTTTTTGTATTTTTTCCTGCGTGCAGTTTTATTAGTTTTTCCTATCGAAGTGGCTTTTTCTACAGAATTTTACCAGGAACAACCCTTTTGTTGCCGTGGGTTCTTTTACGTGCATGCTGCACACGGGACCTCGGTTTATCGCCTCATCCGAATGACTGGCGTCCAGACCACGACTCAAGGTCTAGTGGAGAGGGAGAAAATATCGGCGGCTGAGCTGAGCCGTGATTCGAACCAGCGCGCACAGATTCTCTCGCTTCCTAGGCGGACGCGTTACCTCTAGGTCATCACTCCACTGTATCCACTGGTCATAATTTTGATGAAAGAAATAGACTTGACTGGAGTAATTATGGTGTTTATCATTATTCACGAAAAATGTGTTTGGTGAATTTGTTACGATCTATGGATGCTGGCAAGACGTGATCAGATTTTTAAGCAAATTTGTAAAATTTTTCATAGATCTGTAGCCTATCGCAATCGTAAAACAATGAAATTCCGATTAGCATATCACATACAGAAGACCACTTTCGGTTTGACAGACACTTGTATCAGGAGGTGAGTTATAGAATGATTTGGACACACACACACACACACACACACACACACACACACACACACACACATCTCTCTCTCTCTCTCTCTCTCTCTATATATATATATATATTCATACACACATCATTTTTAAATCAGCACGTGAATCACAGGTGAGTCATGAAAGCCTCGAATCCTATTGTTGTATCAACACGCAGTCGACCACAATCGTCACACACACACACACACACACACACACACACACACACACACACACACACACACACACACAATGTCATGTCCGGATACTGCCTTATATTTCTATACAACTTACGAGAAAAACTGGTGGCATTTTTCTGTACAAAATATGAGATAGACGCTTTCACTGAGGTCATTCGCCTCACGTGTTCAACCACGTGAGCTGAAGACGAATGGCAGTGACACCTAGCGGAAGTAATTCAAGACAGCACAAGGTAGACAACGTGTGGTTCCTCTCCAGTGATGGTGGGTCAGGTGCCATAGGACATGGGAAGAATCAACCAAAGAAAGTAATGTTGTCAGGTGATCGATAATGATTATGGTTCTTTTACAGAATGGAGCCTGCGAAAGTAAAAAATGTGATCAAGGCCTATAATTTCGAGTATCTTTCTAACAAATATCAACCATGGCGAAGTTGTGTTTTCTTGTTGGTACATTGACTTATATATTTTGTTGATGAGGGAAGTTTCTGGTAACTGAAGAATGTCAATCCAACATGTAATAATTTGACACATTATCTTTAAACTTATTGGGAATCTGCCCAGTTCACCTAACACAGGAAGTACCATAGCTTTTTTGTGTACTCCAAGTATTTGCTTACAGAATTTAATGTGTAATTTTTCATGTGGAAACTTATTCGATAAGCAGTCGTCAAAAAGATGTGCTAAATCGAAAGAATCATCCGGTTTGACTTGGTAAGGTAACCATACCTCCGCCCCATAAATCGATATTGGCGTTATCAAAGTATCATATAGCTTAGATATGGTACCTGGATTGATGTTGATATTTTTGAATGTTCTTCGTAAAGTATGCAATGCTTTGTTTGCTTGTTTAGTTAGGTGTTCCTGTGCCCTTATCAGACTTCCCCTTTTGTGGAATATAACTCCTAGATATTTATATTCTTCTGCTGTTTGTATTATATCTTCCCCACAGAAAAAAATATATTGGTACTTTTGGGTCAGATCTTGTAAAGATTACCACTTTCGTTTTTTCTCTATTAATTTTTAATCCCCATCTATGGCAGTATGTGTTCAAATTATGTAATTTTTGTTGCAATCCTTTTCTTGTTAAAGACAGAATAACCAGATCATCAGCATAAATTAAACATGGTACATTGCTCGGCGAAATAGCATTGAATTTTGGAGAATCGTTACTTTCCATAGATTTTACAACATCATCTATGAAAATATTAAATAAAGTTGGGCTTAGTGTATTGCCCTGTTGTACACCCTTCTGTACAGTTATTTCTGTGCTGAGACCTTCGTATGAATTTATTTGAATTTTGGAATTATCATACATGTCTTTAATTATATCAAAGCATTTTCCAGTTATGCCCATTCTCTTCAACTTTAGGAACAGGGCATCGTGCCAAACATTATCAAAGGCTTTTTCAAAATCCACAAAACAACCGTATAATCTACTTTTTCAAAATCCACAAAACAACCGTATAATCTACCATTTTTTACTTTTATTACTTCATTAATATTTTTTAGAATGAAGATTTGATCAGTTGTTCTGCAGTGTTTCCGAAATCCAATTTGTTCCTTTGTTAGGCGTTCACCTTGTTCTAGGTACTCAGTTATTCGATTATTTAATATTGTGCAGAATACTTTTCCCAAGGTATTGGTTAAGGTTATTCCCCTATAATAATTTGGATCTCCCGGGTTCCCATTCTTATACAATGGAATGTTTAAACCATTTTTCCAACATTCTGGATATATACCTTGAGTGAAAATAGTGTTAAACATTTTTTGAGTGATATGGATAGTTATTGGAAGACTTGTTTTGACCATTTCGTTTGTAATGCCGTCCAATCCTGGTGATTTATTATTTTTTTTATGCTTGCACGCTTTCTTGATTTCTCTGTTTGATATTGTTAAGTTGATATTTGAAAGCAGACTCTCATCTATTTGACTCTTTTTAAGTTCGTTTCTGATTTTTTTGCCTTTGTTTTTCTTCTATATTCACCTCTTTGCCAATGAGCTTTTTCAGATGTGAAATCCATATGGATGTATTCAACTGATATTTGCGTGTGGCATTCTTGCCTGCAGTTTGTAAACATTTTAATGTTTTCCAGGCGGTGTTCGGATCTTTATAAAGGACGTCGCTGATTTTATTCGAAAGATCATTTGTGTACATTCTTTTCTTTCGTCTTAACAGTCTATTATAGATCTTACGTTAGGAAAAATATTTTTTGCATAGGGATTTATTATATGGATGCCTATTTATGGCATTCAGTATTGATCTAAGATCTTTCCTGTGTTCATAACATTCTCTATCAAACCATTTTTTAACGTTTTTTCTTTTGCGCTTACGAACGTTTGTTTTCTTCCTAAGACTTACATTAGCCGCAAATTTCATCATTTGTGTAAAATCATTAATAGTATTGTTTAGTGCTAGTTTGTGTGTGTGTGTGTGTGTGTGTGTGTGTGTGTGTGTGTGTGTGTGTGTGTGTGTGTGTGTGTGTGTGTGTGTGTGTGTGTGTGTGTGTGTGTGTGTGTGCCCACGCGCGAGCGCTATGTCTGTCTGTGTGGTTGTGATTAAAAATCGAGTTTCATCAACGCGAGTTTGGCAGGTTTGTATCTGTTCCAGTGGCTTCAGCGGAGCGGGTGGTAATCTAATAAAATCTGATAGGCATAGATCTGTGAAACTGTATGTTCGAGACCAAAGCTGTTTTCTTCATAGCTAGACATGTAAGAAGAAGAAGAAGAACTAAAAGAAGAAGAACAAGAACAAGAACAAGAAGAAGCAGAAGAAGAAGAAGAAGAAGAAGAAGAAGAACAACAACAACAACAACAACAACAACAACAACAAGGAGAACAAGAAGAACAAGAAGAAGGGGAAGGAGGAGAAGGAAAAGGAGAAAAAGCAGGTGAAGGAGAAGGAGGAGGAGGAGGACGACGACGACAACAACAACAACAACAACAACAACAGCAACAGCAATAACAACAACAGCAGCAGAGATGATGACGACGAGGACGAAAACGATACAACCGACCAAAAAACAACGAAAACAGACAACAACAACAAAGAACGACAACCAGTGTATCGATTTCAAAGAAGACAACAGTATCAGTATCAGTAGCTCAAGGAGGCGTCACTGCGTTCGGACAAATCCATATACGCTACACCACATCTGCCAAGCAGATGCCTGACCAGCAGCGTAACCCAACGCGCTTAGTCAGGCCTTGAGAAAAAAAGAAAAAAAAAAAAAAAGGTATATCTATCTATCTATCTATCTATCTATCTATCTATCTATCTATATATATATATATATATATATATACAGAGAGAGAGAGAGAGAGAGAGAGAGAGAGAGAGAGAGAGAGAGAGAGAGAGAGAGAGAGAGAGAAGCGTACATACATAAATAAATAAATAATAATTATGATGGAAAAAAAAGAAAAAAAAAGAAAAAAAAAAAAAAGAAAAAGAGAAGAAAAAAAAGATAGTAGTAGTGAAAATAATGATAAAATAATAATAATAATAATAATAATAATAATGATAATAATAATAATAATAATAATAATAATAATAATAATAATAATAATAATAATAAAAAAAAAAAAAATA
>NC_134877.1:67815691-67818191 GCF_041734735.1 Babylonia areolata | reverse complement strand
TTTAGGAATTTTTGCAGATTTGTTGATGATACCCTAAGGTTACTGTGAGAAAATTTCCAATGAATTCGGTTTCTCTATCACTGAGAAAATACTTGTCAAAAAGCGGTTCACTTTTTTGGGGGGACATCCGATATATATTTCAGGCATTGCCTAGTCTTCCAATCTATCCTTGTGACAACTATAACGACAGTAACGATAAGACACAACAATGATAATGATGGTAAACACTACTGCTACAACAACAACAACAACAACAACTAATACTGCTGCTCCAACTACTGCTACCACCACCACCACCACCACTACTACTACTACTACTACTACTACTACCACTACTCAAGCGCGGTCACAACCACAAAACCTGTAACTGCTCTGTAAAAACAAACCATGCTCTGCCCTTAACTTGACTGCTGTTAGAAACGCGAACATTAGTGAACAGCTTGAGCTGTACGTATTTTGTGAAGACTTGGGCAGCTGGACTGCTCTGAACTGGACTTTTAGACACTAAAGTGTACAATCGTTTCTTCTTTTTTTTTTTCTGTTTTTTTTCACATGCCCTAAATTAGTAATTATAAAACGTGGTATGCCTTTCTTTTCGTATGGGTGATCTATTCCACAAATGCTATTGATTACTATGACATAGTTATGAAATGCCGGGTATTGGTTTTGATTATTCATTTATTGTCACGTTTTTGAGTTGATTGTATAATGGACTATGATGACTTTCTAGTTATATCTGTTACTGTTAAAGTTCTTTTTTTTTCAGCCTTTTTGATTTTTGATTTTTCTTAAATTCTGAATTGACATGATGAATTTACATACAAAATAAAACGGTGGTCAACCGGGCAAAAAATGATTAAAATGTGTACAATCGTGCACTCGCGCACATATACACACATATTCTGACACAGACACAGAACAGACACAGAACAGACACAGACGCGCGCGCGCGCGCGCGCACGCACACACACACACACACACACACACACACACACACACACACACACACACACACACACACACACACACACACACACACACACACACACACACACACACACAAACACACACACACACACACACACACACACACACACATGCACACACACACACATGAACACTACATCTACAGACATACATAGAAAAATGTGAGGAGAGAGGTGGGGCTGAATATAAAGATGAGCAAATGACAGGCAAAAAGACCCCGTGAGACAGCAACAAGATCATACATGGAACAGGTGGAAAACCAGCTGTCACACCGTGAACATAAAGCAACAAGCAGCTGGAGGACCTAAACTTCAAATAACGCTGTCACAGCCACAAAACCCCTCCCCCAACTGCAAGTGTCTGTATCTCTCGGCCCTGGTTGACGCCGGGATATCATTAGCGCAGGAAGCGCAGAGTACAGTCTTGTCACGTAGCACCAAACCAAATTGGACCTCCGTAGAAACATCGTCATCATCTTCATCATCTTCCGTTTCCTCCATCATTATCTCCGTCCATGCCTCTGCAAACTTGATTACTTGTTAGTAACCAGAACAATGGCGAAGAGCATGACCTACATGAAATGTGTGAAGAACTGGGCAGTTGGGCAGCTCTGAACAGGACTTTTAGACACTAACGTGTGCAATCGTGCGATCAAAGCACAAGCGTCTGCACTTCAGATTATCTTAGTGATTCGTGACACACACCTTAACCACACCACATGTGTCACGCACGGTAACAAGCGCAGGCGCGCGCGCGCGCGCGCGCACACACACACACACACACATAATAAAGACAGCCAAAAACCCAACAACAACAAAAACAACAAACACAACAAACACACAAACACACACATGCAAGCCCCCCCCCCTCCCCCCCACCTCTCCCCCTCCCACACACACTGTAAAAAAAAATATCGAAACACACACACACGCACACACAGATGCACACACAAAAAAAACAAAACAAAAAAGTACGTGTGTGTGTCTGTGTGTGTGTGTGTGTGTGTGTGTGTGTGTGTGTGTGTGTGTGTGTGTGTGAAAGAAAAGAATAGAAAAGAAAAAAAAAAGAATCAGTTGTATGGCTACACTCTTTTATTTAGAGCACATCTTAAAAACAGAAAAAAAAGAAAAGAAACCACAACGAAAAACAAAAACAGACAAACAAACAGCAGCAGTAACAACAACAACAACAACAAAACACACACACACACACACACACACACAGATGAAATAAGATAAAATCAATCTCCTCAACGCAATCATGCTTCAGAAGAATAGGAATCAATCTCACGATCACACGACCTCCCATCTTGAGGGACCCCGTCTGTCCGACAGTCCGTGTCAGCTAAGCGTTTTGCCACGCCGATGCTAAAAGGGGGGAAAAAAAGAAGAAAAAGATAATAACTGGAATCTTCTCGAACCAATAAAACAACCGAAAGTCTGGTCACTAGAGAGCGAAAACATTGTAGGGTATTATGTAGGCTGCTATTGCTACCTTAAGGTATGTGTGTGTG
>NC_134877.1:67800691-67810691 GCF_041734735.1 Babylonia areolata | reverse complement strand
TGCAACGGGCGAGCCCCGAAATACTTTCCTGACGAGTAAATACTGACTTCATGTGATTGTTATTTTATCTTATACTATTTATTTTATTTATTTGTTGTTTTTTTTCTTTGGAACTTTCATGGATACTGATTTTCACAAACAATACAGACGGACATAAAAGCAATATATTGTTGTTGTTTTTTGAAAACATGAAATTTCAGGACATGGTGTTTGTTTATAGTCTGTGATTTTTTTTAAGTATTTCCCGTGCAAGCAATAATATTGTCTGATCCTCCCTATTGGAACGTGGGTATTGTCAGTGCAGCTGTAAAAGATGCATTGGTTACAGGATCTGTCCGGCGAAACAGTGTTCTTCTTCATGTTTTGTCGCCGTATGGATTTTAATCAGTTAGAAGACGTGTGTTGTGTGTCTCGCTTGTCCGCGAACGCGTAACTTGACCTTAAAAAAAAATCTCACGATCAGCGACATTTCATCGTTTTTATCATCGTTATTTTCTTAAATACAAGTATCATCATTTTGTACTAGTGTCGGTTTCTTTGAAACTCTGATTGGTGTCCGCGGGAAAAAGATTGGATGTTTCTTGACATTTCTTGAAACGTTCTTCGTTATCGATTTCGTGGCAAACCAAAGAAAAGAAATGGCTTCCAGCTATAGTAAACGAATGAGATTCAGACAGTGTCACGAGCAAGCAGACTCCATCACGTCATCATCATCATCATCATCAGATCTGGCAGGCACTGCTGGAATATTGGAGCACTCAAGAAGCAGGATAAGGAGAACGCGCGTTTCTTCTGGCCGTGGTGCCTCCAGTGCACGATCTGCCTCACCACAAGAGCGTGGTGGTGGTGGTGGTGGTGGTGGTGATGAAGTGGTGGTGGTCAGGAGGCGTAGCCCGAGTTTGAGGGTAATGACAACGACGACGACGACGACGACGACGATTCCAGTGATGATGGTGGTGTTGGTGTTGGTGGGGATGGGGGGGTGGAGTGAAGGTGGTGCCGTGGCGGCAGGAGATCGCACCATGACCGTTCTGGAAGCTCTGATAGTGCGGGGGAGATGCCGGGCCCGCTGCAACCAGCTGGTAAGTCTCTAACCCTCCGTCAATTGTCAGTAACGTCTGTAACCCTCCGTCAGTTGTCAGTAACGTCTGTAACCCTCCGTCAGTTGTCAGTTACGTCTGTAACCCTCCGTCAGTTGTCAGTAACGTCTGTAACCCTCCGTCAGTTGTCAGTTACGTCTGTAACCTTCTGTCAGTTGTCAGTTACGTCTCTAACCCTAGGTCAGTTGTCAATTACGTCTGTAACCCTCCGTCAGTTGTCAGTTACGTCTATAACCTTCTGTCAGTTGTCAGTTACGTCTATAACCTTCTGTCAGTTGTCAGTAACGTCTGTAACCCTCCGTCAGTTGTCAGTAACGTCTGTAACCTTCCGTCAGTTGTGACGTACGTCTGTAACTCTCCGTCAGTTGTCAGTTACGTCCGTAACCCTCTGTCAGTTGTCAGTTACGTCTGTAACCCTCTGTCAGTTGTCAGTTGCGTCTCTAACCTTCCGTCAGTTGTCAGTCACGTCTCTCACCCTCTGTCAGTTGTCTGTTACGTGTCTAACCCTCTGTCAGTTGTCAGTTACGTCTCTAACCTTCTATCAGTTGTCAGTTACGTCTGTAACCCTCTGTCAGTTTTCAGTTACGTCTGTAACCTTCCTTCAGTTGTCAGTTACTTCTCTAACCCTCTGTCAGTTGTCAGTTACTTCTGTAACCCTCTGTCAGTTGTCAGTTACTTCTGTAACCCTCTGTCAGTTGTCAGTTACGTCTGTAACCCTCCGTCAGTTGTCAGTTACGTCTGTAACCCTCTGTCAGTTGTCAGTTACGTCTATAACCTTCTGTCAGTTGTCAGTTACGTCTCTAACCCTCTGTCAGTTGTCAGTTACTTCTGTAACCCTCTGTCAGTTGTCAGTTACGTCTCTAACCCTCTGTCAGTTGTCAGTTACGTCTGTAACCCTCTGTCAGTTGTCAGTAACGTCTGTAACCCTCCGTCAGTTGTCAATTACGTCTGTAACCCTAGGTCAGTTGTCAATTACGTCTCTAACCCTCCGTCAGTTGTCAGTTACGTCTGTAACCCTCCGTCAGTTGTCAGTAACGTCTGTAACCCTCCGTCAGTTGTCAGTTACGTCTGTAACCCTCCGTCAGTTGTCAGTTACGTCTGTAACCCTCTGTCAGTTGTCAGTTATGTCTGTAACCCTCTGTCAGTTGTCAGTTACGTCTGTAACCCTCTGTCAGTTTTCAGTTTCAGTTTCAGTAGCTCAAGGAGGCGTCACTGCGTTCGGACAAATCCATATACGCTACACCACATCTGCCAAGCAGATGCCTGACCAGCAGCATAACCCAACGCGCTTAGTCAGGCCTCTGTCAGTTGTGAGTTACGTCTGTAACCCTCCGTCAGTTGTGACGTACGTCTGTAACCCTCCGTCAGTTGTGAGTTACGTCTGTAACCCTCTGTCAGTTGTGAGTTACGTCTGTAACCCTCTGTCAGTTGTGAGTTACGTCTGTAACCCTCCGTCAGTTGTGACGTACGTCTGTAACCCTCCGTCAGTTGTCAGTTACGTCTGTAACCCTCCGTCAGTTGTGACGTACGTCTGTAACCCTCCGTCAGTTGTCAGTTACGTCTGTAACCCTGCGTCAGTTGTGACGTACGTCTGTAACTCTCCGTCAGTTGTCAGTTACGTCTGTAACCTTCTGTCAGTTGTCAGTTACGTCTGTAACCCTCTGTCATATGTCAGTTACGTCTGTAACCCTCTGTCAGTTGTCAGTTACGTCTGTAACCCTCTGTCAGTTGTCAGTTACGTCTGTAACCTTCCGTCAGTTGTCAGTTACGTCTGTAACCCTCTGTCAGTTGTCAGTTACGTCTGTAACCCTCTGTCAGTTGTCAGTTACGTCTGTAACCCTCTGTCAGTTGTCAGTTACGTCTGTAACCCTCTGTCAGTTGTCAGTTACGTCTCTAACCCTCTGTCAGTTGTCAGTTACGTCTGTAACCTTCTGTCAGTTGTCAGTTACATCTGGAACCTTCCGTCAGCTTACCTAACTCTTCCACCTAACCCCCACTCCCCCACCCCTCCCCCACCACCTGTGTTTCCTTATCTGCCTGTATGTCTGTCCGTCTACTTGTCTGTCTGTCCGCCTGTCTGTCTTTTCTTTATGTTCCAGGGCTGGTTAGAAAGCAGCTTGCCAATTGATTATCTCATTTCCCTGGGGAAATTGAAATTATTCGTTTCGTTTCTTTGAGTGAGGCAAGTGGTTTCGTTCATCTAACATATACGTCTGTCTGGCTTTTACCCACTTGAGAGCTAAACGAGGAAACACACCAAACAAAAAAACAAAAACAAACAAACAAACAACCCCCCGTCCTCCCTCCATAAAAAGGAAAAGAAAAGAAGGCAGTCGTACAGTCGTACCGAACATTCTCGTAAAATTAAGACTCGTTTCGTGTTTTTTTTCGTCTTGTCTGGTATCTCTCCTCTCTCTCTCTCTCCCTCTCTCTCCCCCTGTCTTCCCTATCTCTTCTCCCCCTCGCTCCTCCCCCCTCTCTCTCTCCCCCCATCTCTCTCCCTGTCTTCTCTATCTCTTCTCCTCCCTCGCCCCTCCTCTCTCTCTGTCCCCCCCTCTCTCTCTCCCCCTCTCTCTCTCCCTGTCTTCTCTATCTCTTCTCCTCCCTCGCCCCTCCTCTCTCTCTGTCCCTCTCTCTCTCTCCCTGTCGTCTCTCTCTCTTCTCCCCCCTCGTCACCCCCTCTCTCTCTGTCCCTCTCTCTCTCTCCCTGTCTTCTCTATCTCTTCTCCCCTTTCGCCCCCCCTCTCTCTGTGTCCCTCTCTCTCTCTCCCTGTCGTCTCTCTCTCTTCTCCCCCCTCGTCACCCCCCTCTCTCTGTGTCCCTCTCTCTCTCTCCCTGTCTTCTCTATCTCTTCCCCCCCCTCGCTCCCCCCCCTCTCTCTGTCCCTCTCTCTCTCCCTGTCTTCTCTATCTCTTCTCCCCTCTCGCCCCCCCCTCTCTCTCTCTGTCCCTCTCTCTCTCCCTGTCTTCTCTATCTCTTCTCCCCTCTCGCCCCCGCCTCTCTCTTTCCCTGTCGTGTCTATCTCTTCTCCCCTCTCGCCACCCCTTCTCTCTCTGTCCCCTCTCTCTCCCTGTCTTCTTTATCTCTTCTCCTCTCTCGCCACCCCTTCTCTCTCTGTCCCCTCTCTCTCCCTGTCTTCTCTATCTCTTCTCCCCTCTCGCCACCCCTTCTCTCTCTGTCCCCTCTCTCTCCCTGTCTTCTCTATCTCTTCTCCTCTCTCGCCCCCCCTCTCTCTCTGTCCCTCTCTCTCTCTCCCTGTCGTCTCTATCTCTTCTCCCCCCTCGCTCCCCCTCTCTCTCTGTCCCTCTCTCTGTCCCCTCTCTCTCTCTGTCCCTCTCTCTCTCTCCCTGTCTTCTCTATCTCTTCTCCCCTCTCGCCCCCCCCCCTCTCTCTCTGTCCCTCTCTCTCTCTCCCTGTCGTCTCTATCTCTTCTCCCCTCTCGCCCCCCCCTCTCTCTCTCTGTCCCTCTCTCTCTCTCCCTGTCTTCTCTATCTCTTCTCCCCTCTCGCCCCCCCCCTCTCTCTCTGTCCCTCTCTCTCTCTCCCTGTCTTCTCTATCTCTTCTCCCCTCTCGCCCCCCCCCCCTCTCTCTCTGTCCCTCTCTCTCTCTCCCTGTCGTCTCTATCTCTTCTCCCCCCTCGCTCCCCCTCTCTCTCTGTCCCTCTCTCTGTCCCCTCTCTCTCTCTGTCCCTCTCTCTCTCTCCCTGTCTTCTCTATCTCTTCTCCCCTCTCGCCCCCCCCTCTCTCTCTGTCCCTCTCTCTCTCTCCCTGTCGTCTCTATCTCTTCTCCCCCCTCGCTCCCCCTCTCTCTCTGTCCCTCTCTCTGTCCCCTCTCTCTCTCTGTCCCTCTCTCTCTCTCCCTGTCTTCTCTATCTCTTCTCCCCCCTCGCTCCCCCCCCTCTCTCTGTGTCACTCTCTCTCTCTCCCTGTCTTCTCTATCTCTTCTCCCCCCTCGCTCCCCCCCCTCTCTCTCTCTGTCCCTCTCTCTCTCCCTGTCTTCTCTATCTCTTCTCCCCCTCTCGCCCCCCCCTCTCTCTCTGTCCCCTCTCTCTCTCTCCCTGTCGTCTCTATCTCTTCTCCCCCTCGCTCCCCCCTCTCTCTCTGTCCCTCTCTCTCTCTCCCTGTCTTCTCTATCTCTTCTCCCCCCTTGCTCCCCCTCTCTCTCTGTCCCTCTCTCTCTCCCTGTCTTCTCTATCTCTTCTCCCCCCTCTGCTCCCCCCTCTCTCTGTCCCTCTCTCTCTCCCTGTCTTCTCTATCTCTTCTCCCCCCTTGCTCCCCCCTCTCTCTGTGTCACCTCTCTCTCTCCCTGTCTTCTCTATCTCTTCTCCCCCCTCGCTCCCCCCCCTCTCTCTCTGTCCCTCTCTCTCTCCCTGTCGTCTCTATCTCTTCTCCCCCCTCGCTCCCCCCCTCTCTCTCTGTCCCTCTCTCTCTCCCTGTCGTCTCTATCTCTTCTCCCCCCTCGCTCCCCCCCCCTCTCTCTCTGTCCCTCTCTCTCTCCCTGTCGTCTCTATCTCTTCTCCCCCCTCGCCCCCACCCCTCTCTCTCTGTCCCCTCTCTCTCTCTCCCTGTCGTCTCTATCTCTTCTCCCCCCTCGCTCCCCCTCTCTCTCTGTCCCTCTCTCTCTCCCTGTCTTCTCTATCTCTTCTCCCCCCTTGCTCCCCCTCTCTCTCTGTCCCTCTCTCTCTCCCTGTCGTCTCTATCTCTTCTCCCCCCTCGCTCCCCCTCTCTCTCTGTCCCTCTCTCTCTCTCCCTGTCTTCTCTATCTCTTCTCCCCCCTTGCTCCCCCTCTCTCTCTGTCCCTCTCTCTCTCTCCCTGTCTTCTCTATCTCTTCTCCCCCGCTCGCCCCTCCTCTCTGTGTGTCCCTCTCCCCCCCTCTCTCTCCCTGTCGTCTCTATCTCTTCTCCCCCCTCGCCACCCCCTTCTCTCTGTCCCCTCTCTCTCTCCCTGTCGTCTCTATCTCTTCTCCCCCTCGCTCCCCCTCTTCTCTCTTTGCCCCTCTCTTTTCCCCCCTCTCTCTCCCCCCCCTCTTTCTCTCCCTGTCGTCTCTATCTCTTCTCCCCCTCGCTCCCCCTCTCTCTCTGCCCCCCCCCCCCCTCTCTCTCCCTGTCGTCTCTATCTCTTCTCCCCCTCGCTCCCCCTCTATGCCCCCCCTCTCTCTCTCTCCCTGTCTTCTCTATCTCTTCTCCCCTCTCGCCGCCCCCCTCCTCTCTCTTTGCCCCTCTCTTTTCCCCACTTTCTTTATTCGCGTAGACCAGCTGCCTCTCTTTCTTTCTTACTCTTTCTGTCTGCCTCTCACTCCCCCTTTTCTCTCTTTCTCTGTGTCTCAGTGTCCGCCCGTCTGTCCGTCTGTCTTTCAGTCTGTCTGTCTGTCTCCACTCTTTCTGTCTCCATTTCTTTTTCTCCCTTTTCTATGCATGCGTGTGAATGCCTGGTGTGAAAGCGCTTAGATTTGTCTCTGCACAAGATTCAGCGCTATATAAATACTATCATTATTATTATCATTATTATATGGAAAAAAAAAAAAAAAAAAAAAAAAAAATATATATATATATATATATATATATATATATATATATATATATATATAGAGAGAGAGAGAGAGAGAGAGAGAGAGAGAGAGAGAGAGAGAGAGATGTTTATATGTGTGTACTTATCACAGTGAATTTCGTCTACAGAAATTTGCCAGAGGATAACACCCTTGTTGCCCTGGGTTCTTTTTTCAGTGCGCCAAGTGCGCGCTGTACACAGGTCCTCGGTTTATCGCCTCAGACCAGACGCTCAGTTTGATTTTCCAGTCAAACGTATGAGAAAGGACGCGAGCAGGAATGGAACTCAGGCCCTTACGGACACTGTATTGGCAGATAACCGTCTTAATAAGCCTGTCTTCTTCCTTCTGGTTAGGATAAACATGAATATGATCAGTTTAACTGGGTGTTGAATATGCATAAGATATTGACTGAGTAACTGAACATGACTGAAAATGGGTGTGGCGTTGTTTGGTTGAGCCAAGGTCATTGATATGTCTGTGGTTCCATAAGCAAATTTAAGGACAGAGTGAAGTTGTTATGGAAAGTAGTATTCCGAATCAGAAGTTAAATGATAGAGAGTGTAAATGGTTTTATTCCCTTCTTTTAAGTGTCATGCAAGCAGAACCAAGTACATACCAAATGAATGGCATGGGAAGGAGCCTCAACAGGTTTAGCGAAGGATTGTAAAGACTTCAAACGCTGGCTTTCCAGCGAAGAAAATGCAAATAATGTTGTGTGTCCGTCGCTTGCGGGTGCAATGGAAGATGAATTTCACGTTGTCTTTCATTATTCTGCGTACCCTCGGTCCGCAAAAATTATAGACTGATACGTTCTTTAATCCTGAGCAGATTCATTTTGTAAATATTCTTTCAAATGGCAATGAAAAACAAACAAACAAACAAACAAAAACAACAAAAAACCAACCAACCAACCAAACAAAAAAACCCCAAACAACTCTAGTTACATTTATATCAGAACAATGGGTATTCGAACAAAATCATCATTAATCCCAAGATGATCCACAATTCACAATTAAAACAGATGCGTGCGAGAGAGAGAGAGGGGGGGGAGGGAGATAGAGAGAAAGAGATAGAGAGAAAGAGAGAGAGAGGGGGAGAGAGAGAGAAAGAAAGAGAGAGAGAGGGAGAGAGTGTGTGTATGTGTTAGAATTATTTAAATTTACAGCAGCAAACGATAAACCCCCCTTTCTTTCCCTGACGTCAAAATTGCTGTGACATAAAAAATGTCAACTGCCCTCCCCACCCCATTTCTCTCTCTCTCTCTCTCTCTCTCTCTCTCGCTCCCTCCCCCCCTCCCCCCCCCCCCCCACCCACCCACTCTCTCTTTCTAGTGCACTGGCGTTTGGGTTAATCTTGGGTTATGTTTGTTTTAACGTGATCGTGAAACAAACCACGAGAAACTGCTGCTCACACCACTGAATCCGAACAGCGAAATTATATGAACTATAGAACAACCAGTCAACATCCCCCCCTCCCCCCCCCCCCACACACACACTAATAAAATACAAGAAAGAAAAACAAAGAAAAAGACAAAAAAAAAAGAGAAGGAAATTTAGTAACAGAAGAAAAGATGGAAGAAGCACCCGTCAACATTATTATGACTATCATCAGCAACAGCAGCATAGTCATCATTGTCACCAGCGCCATCATGCGATTGTTATCGTCATCATCATCATCATCATCATCATTGTCTTTATGCTGCTCTTACCCCATCATTGTCATGTTTTTCTTTCTTTTCTTTCTTTCTTTCTTTCTTTTTTTTGTGTTTGGGCCTCCATCCTCCTTTTATCCCCATCTTCCCAACCTCGATTTCATGTTTACCCTGTTTAACTTTCACACGCCATTTCGCACCCCCCCCCCACCCCTCAACCCCCGTCCCCCTCCATGCCCTCCGCCTACCACACGTTAATAAATCACTTCCTTTCAGTTTCTACCAGTCACCTGGCACAGCAAATGCCCTGGAGGCGTGCGTTTTAAGTGTGATCGTTGACTTGTACAGGCTGCATTTGCCTGGGATTTGGATCTGCCTCGTGGTCTGCTGTATGCAATTGAAACACACATGGCAAGTGATTACATGTCTGGGTGTGCTCTTGTTCTAATGTTAGTGAGTTGTGGTGCTACATATTTAAGTCTATCTGTCATCCATCATCTCCCTCCCTCCCTCCCTCTCTCTCTCTCCTTTCCTCCCCCCCCCTTTCTACCTCCATTTATGTTATTACACTCAATCAAACCAGTGACACGACTCACCTATAAATAGTTCTCACACCTGACGTGACGACATGCTGCCTGGTCCAGTTCAGAATGATCCTGTATCTATTCTGAGGAAAGTCGGAGCCAAGCCTTCTCCTGGCCCTATTTCAGGCGTTGGGTAGAACGACCTATTGGACAATGCTTTTTAAAGGTCGATTTGTTCAGGGCTTGTGTCTTTGTTCGGTGACGTTTTGCTTAGCTCGAGGTGAAATCGTGGGCAACAATCTTGCTGTGTGACAAGGGATGAAATCATGGCCCATAACCTTGTTGTCTGACAAAAACAAAACAAAAACAAACAAACAAACAAACAAAAAAAACAAAAACAAACAAGAGAGGCAAGGCCTTCAAGACTCACTTGTGATAAATTAAGTCCCCTAGCATTAATTACAGAGTAATTTCCCTTCTTTACTATCTGCACCAAAACGTTTGCAAAATAAATAAAAATTCCATGCTTAACAAACGAAGTTCCTGTTTGAACAAAAAATGATAATAATGACTCCTCTTGTTGTTGTGTCAGAATAAGAGGTCAAAGTGCCAAGTTTAGAGAATACAAAAAAAATATAAATATAACAGTAAATGCAGTTTGCATATAATTAGGCTTCTTTTTTATTTTTTGTGCCCATCCCACAGGTGCAATATTGTTTTAAACAAGATGACTGGAAAGAACTGAATGTTTCCTATTTTTATGCCAAATTTGGTGTCAACTGACAAATTATTTGCAGAGAAAATGTCAATGTTAAAGTTTACCACGGACACACAGACAGACAGACACACACACACACACAGAGACAACCGAACACCGTGTTAAAACATACTCACTTTGTTTACACAAGTGAGTCAAAAAGGGTGAAATGAAGGGCCACAACCTAGTTGTGCTTTATAAACTAGCTGCCCGGCGCTTTCTTTCCAGCCATACTTCGTCCAACCAGTGGTAAATACCCTTCGTCTGTGACGGTCATCATCATTATCGAAAACAACGTCATAATCATCGTCGTCGTCGTCATCATCATCATCATTATGGCTCTCCTCGTCGTTCTTGACGTCATCTTCATAGGTGTCCACATACTTTTGTTGAGTAACATGTGGACACTCTCAGTCTGGA
>NC_134877.1:67775691-67783191 GCF_041734735.1 Babylonia areolata | reverse complement strand
AAGTCAGTATTACAAACTATAGAATCTCCAAATTCAAAGAAGCGAATTGAGATGACAATGGAAATAAAACTTATTATTCACCAACTGACAAAACAGGGCATTAAAATAACTTTCTGTTGGGTACCTTCGCACTGTGGAATATCTTCAAATGAGTGGGTAGACCAAGCAGCTAGAAGAGCAGCACGTAATTTCGAAGACGCAATACAACTTGACATCCAGTTAGATCTACATGAATGCATTAGCTGTATAGAAAATGTATCTAGAAATCGATTTAAGAAATTACTTGTAGATTCAAATAATCAATAGTACCAATGTTGTGTAAACACAAAGAATGCAGCTAATCCCATACATTTTCTAAATTCGACACCAGCAGCACATTCAAAACAAATTACAAGTCTAATGTATAGACTTCGTTTAAATGCCTTTCGTACAAAATTTTCTTAAAATATAAAATGTATATGCGGTAAGCAAATAACTGTCCTATCTGTTTGCTTGTCTGTAAGCCGTCTACTCATTTATTGTCCGAGCATAAGACAGTTAATTCCAAAAGATGTAGTTGATGACTTTTCTTCCAATATTTCATTAGCCATTGAAAAGATTTTGGATGATTATTCATCGCTTAGAATGTTTTCAGAAATTTTAAACTCCAGAATAGTTCGTATCCTCCTTTGATGTATTATAATTAATACTGTTATTCATATTTACATTGTTGTAGGTTATTACTTGTTGATATGCATATACATATTCTCCTTCCTAAGACACCTTATTCAATACACACCACAATCTCTTTAGACTTTTTCTTATAATATACTTTTCCTCTGATACATAACATGAACACTTTTTTTACACTAATATTCACATGCATTCCCTTTCCTTTATCCACTACTGTACTCTTTTCCGTTTAAAAACACTTATAGTGAACAGACGTTAAACTGAAGAAAACACACACACAAATCATCTGCAGCAATAGAAACAATGCCCAACCCAACTATGAAACACCACCACCACCACCATCACCACCAGCAACAATTACAACAGCAGCAAAACTTCAAGCATTGCACGGGGCGGAAAAAAAGATGAATGGACCGCCAAGGCAGATAATAAGAAAGGAAGAGAAAACAGAAAGAAGAAAGAAAAAAGAAGAAAAAGTCTCACTGATTATAGTAAAAGAACCCCCCCCCTCCCCCTTAACCCCTCCCCCTCCCCCCCCCCCCCCCCCCCCCCCCATCCCCAACATCCACTAATCAACTACTGGGGAAAAAGCCGGTAATTATAGGTTCAGTGAGCCTGTTTAGCAGAAGAAAAGAAATCAGCTGGAAAAAGTGGTCTGTCGGTTCACGAGTTTTCCTCCAAGGGGTCCAGTATGGTGCGTCCACAAATAAACGGGACACCGGGCGGGGATTGGACTTGAACAGTAACTGACGATGGTGGTCATGATTCATCATAGCCGCGCTGGGCAGTGTGTGTGTGTGTGTGTGTGTGTGCACGCGACGTGGGTAGTTCAGACCGCCATAGCCCGAAGGGGTATTTACCTGTACCTGTGTGGCTTCAGCACCCGGTTGTCCAGTGTGATCAGTTGCACAGCCATTGGGGTTGGAGCGGGACGGGAGAGGGGGAGGGGTCAGGGGGTGGGGGTGGGGAGTTGGTAGCAAGCGGAGGGAGGAGGTAGGGGTGGGGGCTCTGGCAGGAATGGGGGAACGAAGGATTGGGAGGTGGGGGCGGTTGGAGTGTTGGGACTGGGTTTGAGAGGATTACAGAGGATACGGGAGAGGGGAAGTAGGAATGACTGCTTTCAGATGTCGCATTAAAAAAAAAAAAAAAAAAAAAAAAGAAAAAAGAAAAAAGAAAAAAAGTCGTTACAGTGCAAAATTTTCGCATGTTGTCATTGTCAGTACTATTTTCACTACGCTTTATTTCATAATTGAATTATTCATTTATATATCTATTTTCGATTCATCATTTGTTCATCTCGTTTTTTTTTTTTTTTTTTTTTTTTTTTTTTTGTGTGTGTGTGTGTGTGTGTGTGTGTGTGTGTGTGTGCGTGTGTGTGTGTTTGTGTTTTTTGTGTGTCTACCCTGCTTTTCTGTCTCCCTGTCTGTCTCCTTACCTCATAGCCTTTTGCTGCTTATACATACATACATACATACATACATACATAATTGTATGAATGTATGCGTGAGTGTTATTTTGTTTGTCATGAACGAATATGTTTATACTCAGCAGAGCTGTTTTTATCCTCTATTGAAAGACTGACGCTCTGGTCAGCGTAACAGGCATGACAGTGGTTCAGTTTCGAACAAATCCATATACGCTACACCACATCTGCTAGGCAGATGCCTGACAGCAGCTAAACCAAACGCGCCAGTCAGGCCTTGAATGAATGTATATATAATTGCGTACCTATTGGAGTGGATTCCTGCTACAGAATTTCACAGAGGACAACACTTTTTTTTGTTGCTGTTGCAATTTTGTTCAATGTTCATTGTTGTCTTATTTATTTATTTTTATAACTTATTTATTATTTTATTGTTATTATTATTATTATTATTATTATTATTATTATTACTACTACCTTTTTCTATATTATAATTATTATTTATTTATTTATTTATTTATTTATTTATGTAAGCTTATCTATTGTTTATTCCCCCTGTTTTTTTGTGTGTTCTTTTTTCCTCAAGGCCTGACTAAGCGCGTTGGGTTACGCTGCTGGTCAGGCATCTGCTTGGAAGATGTGGTGTAGCGTATATGGTTTTGTCCGAACGCAGTGGACGCCTCCTTGAGCTACTGAAACTGAAACTGAAACTGTTCAATGTGCTAAGTGCGTGCTGCACACAGGACCTCGGTTTATCGTCTCATCCGAATGACTAGACGCTCAGTTTGATTTTCCAGTCAAACTGTGGAGAAAGGGTGAGAGCGGGATTTGAACCTTGACCCTGACGGACACTGTATTGGCTAGTCAGCGTCTTAACCGTTCTGCCAGCTTAACTTCCTTCCTGAGGTTTATGTTTATGACTTTGGCTGTACTTGTGCCTTTTTTTTTTGTCGTCTGTTTTACCTTCCAAATCCTATGGTGTCGACATTTACCGGTTTTCATCTGTGATGATTAATTTTATTGTCTGTGTTGTCGGCTGGTCTGTAAAGAACAGAAGATGAAAGATGAGGCCACCGGCACACTATCACTGGTAATTGTTCAAGGATGTAAGCTGTCATAAACGATCACCATTAAAATGAGCAGGCGTGCGTGAGAGATGGAAGTTAGTCTATGATGGATGAATTATCACCCTGGGTCATCGCATTCTACTGGCGTTAATGGACCTCCACAAACTCCCCCGGCCTGCACCACCCACACACGCGCGCCCTCTTCCCGCTTCCTTAACCTCACCACAAAGGTGGGGGGGGGGGGGGGGGGGGGGGGGGGGGGGGGGAAAGAAGTTGGATATATGGATTGTAGTAATATCGTTATCAGGATCGTCGTGGTCATCGTCGTTGTCGTTTTCGTCATCATCATCATCATCATCATTGTAACAATCACCATTAATATCACCATCGTCGTCGTCGTCGTAATCGTCATCATGATTGTCATGATCATGATTATTGTTATTATCATCATTATTACTATTATCATTAGTAGTAGTAATATTTATGTATCTATGTATTCATTTATTTGTTTATTCCTTTATTCGTTTATTTATTTATTTTTTTTTTCGGGTGGGGTCACGGGTGCAATATGCTTTTTTTGGTGTAAAGACGGGGCTGTAATTACCACGGCACACTCATTGATTTTCTCTCCATATACATATTTATATATCTATCAGAGTACGTTTCTCAACAGCATTTTACAACGAACAACTCTCTTGATGCTGACGTTTGCTTACTGACGAATTGAAAATAACCTCCGCAACGGACTAGGAATAACCGTTATATCCGAAACACTAGTAAACAGACCATCACCCATGACGTCGGTTTAACAGTGGGGTCACACTTCAGCACCACCCTCCCCCACCCTCTCCCGTACCTCTGCCCTTACCACCCCCACTACGTGTCTTATCCCCCCCCCCCACCCCCCGCCCACGTACACTGTCTGTTTCCTTCTGTTTCATTTTCCTCTTTGCCGCCTCGGGGGCGAGTGCGGCATATTGGCTTGCAAAAACCGCATTGGTGTATACTGATCCCTCGTTAGTAACGATTCTTGTCTTGTCTTACCTCATCGTACTTTGTCTTGTCTTGTCGTGCCTGCTGCGGTCGATGTACAATGGCTAATGGAACATTCTTGAAGCTGATACTGCAGTTTTGTTGTTGTTGTTGTTTGTACTCGCACTCGTCAATGCATTTCCTCTTGCCCCCTGACGCTTTTTGGCTGCCTCCCTGTCTCTGGATCGCCTCTGTCTCTACTTCCCGGTTTTTTTGTCTCTCTATCATCCCCCAGTGTCGAGCATGACACACACACACAGAGCAGGGACCGCCAGCTGTTGTCAGGTCGTTGATATTTACCGCTGTTCCTTTAGTCTGAAGTGATTTGTTCTGTTCCTCCTCATCTGTTCGCTCTGTCGGCCTCCAACATAGCACAGCCTTTGGTAGTCGTTTCTTGTCCATTGTCAATGCATGACCGAAACATCCCCATCTTTTCCTTCTGATGATGCGTGTGTTTCTGATGTAGGTATGGCTGTTGAGCAGTTTCTCCTGTTTCGTGGCTGGTTTTATTCTCACCGCATCTAATGCTTAGAATCTTCCTGAGGCAGGCCATTTTTTTTTATTCGAAAGCATTCGGTTTATTTTCCAAGGCTTTTCTTCAGCACCAATTTTCAGACCTGTACGTCAGGACCATGATAACATTGGATTTGAAAAAAAAGTTTACCTTAGTTCTCTTGCTAATGTTTTTTTTTTTTTCGGGTGTTGTTCAGAGAATTGAACAGCGCACTTTGATATTCTAGTTCTGACTTCCCGGATGATGTTGCCATCTGACGTCCCTGGCGATGTTGGCATCTGCTGATTCTTTACTTGCTATATATGCAAACACATTTTCAAGGTCCGTTCCTTCCCCTGTTCTTCACATTCATTTCTGTGGTCTGTCATGTGCTGATGAGGGGCCCGACGTGCCAGCAACCCTTGCCGATGCCAGTTCCTGTTAGTTGTCATATGGGTGGCAGAGTAAGGCGGAAATGTCGTAGTTGTTCTGTTTGTCTGTCTGTCTCTGACCAGTTGTCGATTCTCCAACTGGTAATTCTTCATTCTCTCCCTGCATACTGCTTCTTCCAGTTCGCTCGTTTTTTGTGTGTTTTTCTGGTTTTATTTTTTTATGGCAGATCCGTTTATGGTGTTTTGTTTGTTTACATGTTATCATCATTTCTGTTTGTTCGTATGTATAATAATTGACGTTTCTGTTTTAATTTAAGCTCCCTGTTGATCTAATTATCGACTTACTCGATAAAACAGTTCTTCCTGTACTCACATATGGTTGTAAAATTTGGGGTTTTGATATTTCTGGTATTGTGGAAAAACTGCAATTGAATTTCTACAAATTAGTTTTGGTGAAACTGGTAAGCTCCTGTGACTGTATCTGTAAAAACCAGAATGCTTTCATTTTGGTTTAAGCTTGTTACTAACCTTGGTACTTCACAACTATCTTCGATTGTTTACAAATGTCTCTTCAATTTATACATCACAAACATACACCAGAACCAATACCTTAAATCCATTCACTCTATCTTGAATGAAATTGGATTAAATAGCTTCTGGTTAAACCAGCACAGTCTTGAAGTACATCCCATTTGGTTCAAATAGAACGTTGAATGTTGTTTAAAAGATCAGTTTTTGCAAGATTGGTTTAGACATATAGATAATGATACTATGTATATTAATTATAGGATGTTTAAGCCACATTTTGGTCAATATGCTTACTTTACCCATTTAGTTAAGTTTAGGACAACCAATAATGCTTTGCCTGTTAATAGTCAGCGCTTCAACAATTTACCAAGAAACGAAAGAATCTGTAATAAGTGTTCCACAAACGACATTGCTGATAAGTTTCACTATTTGTTTGTGTGCCCTTTCTTTGAAAGTGACAGACAAAAGTATCTACCTAGATATTCTAGAAACCGCCCAAACTCCCTTAAAATCCACTTGTTGTTTTCTGGAGAAAAAAAAGAAAGAAAAACAAAAGAATATTGTTAAAACTAAACGCATTTGTTTCTTCTGTTTGTAGTTCCTTTCGGTAAAGCTACGTCTGTTATTAATGGATGACGATGAATTATTTATTAATGTTTATTGTCTGTGCCTATTGGTCTTTTGTTTTTTTCTCTTTGTACTTTTGACATCACTCTTTTTGTTTGTACGGTATATATAAAACATGTTTGTATGTAACGTTTCGATGCTCCCAGGGGGCACAAAAAATTGCCTTGCCTTGCCTTGCCTTGCCTTGCCTTGCCTTGCCTTGCCTTGCCTAGCCTTGCCTTGCCTTGCCTTGCCTTGCCTTGCCTTGCCTTGCCTTGCCTTGCCTTGCCTTGCCTTGCCTTGCCTTGCCTTGCCTTGCCTTGCCTTGTTTCATTTGAGGCTTCATTGAAAGAAAGCAATACCCGTGTTTGTTATTTAGGAATAAGACTGTTGGTGAAGTGTGTTCATTTAGAGATTAATGCCATCTTTGTCATGTTTCATTTTGGTTTGCTGTCACATTATGGTTTGGAGGATCTGGTGAAATAACGCCAGCCTGGATTTTGTTGTTTACTATAGTGTTGTTTTTTTCGTGTGTCTGCTCCTGTATAAACCTATTACCTGATTCCCCCCCTTTCTATATCATGTCTTCTGTGTTCTTACAATGGCAGATCCCTATTTCTGTACAGTGTCCTCTCCGCGCGATAGCCTTTAGCTGATTCGTTCTCAAAAAAGAACAGCCAGGCAAATAAGCTTTAGAGATTGATTATATCTGTTGGTATAAAAGATTGTGCACGGTTTGTTCTCTCTCTCTCTCTCTCTCTCTCTCTCTCTCTCTCTGTATCTGTCTGTCTGTCTCTAAATCCGTCTTCACCCACTCTCCCCTCACCATTTCTCTCTCTCTGCCTGCCTGTCTGTCGTGTCGGTCTGCTGTCTGCTTGTCTGCTTGTCTGTTGTCTGTTGTCTGCTGTCTGTTGTCTGCTGTCTGCTGTCTGTTGTCTGTTGTCTGCTGTCTGTTGTCTGTTGTCTGCTGTCTGTTGTCGGTTGTCTGTTGTCTGTTGTCTGCTGTCTGTTGTCTGTTGTCTGCTGTCTGTTGTCTGTTGTCTGCTGTCTGTTTGTCTGTTGTCTGCTGGTCTGTTTGTCTGCTGTCTGTTTGTCTGCTGGTCTGCTGGTCTGTTGTCTGCTGGTCTGTTGTCTGTTTGTCTGCTGGTCTGCTGTCTGTTTGTCTGCTGGTCTGCTGTCTGTTTGTCTGCTGGTCTGTTTGTCTGCTGGTCTGCTGGTCTGCTGGTCTGCTGGTCTGTTGTCTGTTTGTCTGCTGGTCTGTTGTCTGTTTGTCTGCTGTCTGTTTGT
>NC_134877.1:67768191-67770691 GCF_041734735.1 Babylonia areolata | reverse complement strand
CACTTCTTGATCCCCAAGACCACACCACACCACACCACACCAAACCACACCGAGCCACACGGTGCTACTCCACGCCACACCACACCACACCACACCAAACCACACCACACCACACCACACCAAACCACACCACACCACACCACACCACACCACACCACACCATGTCATGCCACACCACACCACACCACACCACACCACACCATGCCACTCCACACCACACCACACCACACCACACCACGCCACACCATGCCAAACCACACCACACCACACCACACCACACCACACCACGCCACACCATGCCACTCCACCACACCACACCACACCATGCCACACCACACCCAGTACCCGTGTTTGTTATTTAGGAATAAGACTGTTGGTGAAGTGTGTCCATTTAGAGATTAATGCCATCTTTGTCATATTTCATTTTGGTTTGCTGTCACATTATGGTTTGGAGGATCTGGTGAAATAACGCCAGCCTGGATTTTGTTGTTTACTATAGTGTTGTTTTTCCCTGTGTCTGCTCCTGTATAAACCTATTACCTGATTCCCCCCTTTCTATATCATGTCTTCTGTGTTCTTACAATGGCAGATCCCTATTAATTTTCTGTACCGTGTCCTCTCGGCGCGATAGGCTTTAGCTGATTCGTTCTAAAAAAACAACAGCCAGGCAAATAAGCTTTAGAGATTGATTATATCTGTTGGTATAAAAGATTGTGCACGGTTTGTTCTCTTTCTCTCTCTCTCTCTCTCTCTCTCTCTCTCTCTCTCTCTCTCTCTCTCTGTATCTGTCTGTCTGTCTCTAAATCCGTCTTCACCCACTCTCCCCTCACCATTTTTCCCTTTCTGCCTGCCTGTCTGTCGTGTCGGTCTGCTTGTCTGCTGTCTGCTGTCTGTTGTCTGTTGTCTGCTGTCTGTTGTCTGCTGTCTGCTGTCTGCTTGTCTGCTTGTCTGTTGTCTGCTTGTCTGTTGTCTGTTGTCTGCTGTCTGCTGTCTGTCGTGTCGGTCTGCTTGTCTGCTGTCTGTTGTCTGTTGTCTGCTGTCTGTTGTCTGCTGTCTGTCGTGTCGGTCTGCTTGTCTGCTGTCTGTTGTCTGCTGTCTGTTGTCTGTTGTCTGCTGTCTGTTGTCTGTTGTCTGCTGTCTGTTGTCTGTTGTCTGTTGTCTGCTGTCTGTTGTCTGCTGTCTGTTGTCTGCTGTCTGTTGTCTGCTGGTCTGCTGTCTGCTGTCTGTTGTCTGTTGTCTGCTGTCTGTTGTCTCCTGTCTGTTGTCTGTTGTCTGCTGTCTGTTGTCTCCTGTCTGTTGTCTGTTGTCTCCTGTCTGTTGTCTGTTTGTCTCCTGTCTGTTGTCTGTTGTCTGCTGTCCGCTGTCTGTTGTCTGATGTCTGCTGTCTGCTGTCTGTTGTCTGCTGTCTGCTGTCTGTTGTCTGTTTGTCTCCTGTCTGTTGTCTGTTGTCTGCTGTCTGTCGTGTCGGTCTGCTGTCTGTTGTCTGTTGTCTGCTGTCTGTCGTGTCGGTCTGTTGTCTGCTGTCTGTTGTCTGCTGTCTGCTGTCTGCTGTCTGTTGTCTGTTGTCTGCTGTCTGTTGTCTGCTGTTTGTTGTCTGTTGTCTGCTGTCTGTTGTCTGCTGTCTGTTGTCTGTTGTCTGCTGTCTGCTGTCTGTTGTCTGTTTGTCTCCTGTCTGTTGTCTGCTGTCTGCTGTCTGCTGTCTGTTGTCTGTTGTCTGTCGTGTCGGTCTGTTGTCTGCTGTCTGTTGTCTGCTGTCTGTTGTCTGCTGTCTGCTGTCTGCTGTCTGTTGTCTGCTGTCTGCTGTCTGTTGTCTGCTGTCTGCTGTCTGCTGTCTGTTGTCTGCTGGTCTGCTGTCTGCTGTCTGCTGTCTGTTGTCTGCTGTCTGCTGTCTGTTGTCTGCTGTCTGCTGTCTGCTGTCTGCTGTCTGTTGTCTGCTGGTCTGCTGTCTGTTGTCTGCTGTCTGTTGTCTGCTGTCTGTTGTCTGCTGTCTGCTGTCTGTTGTCTGCTGTCTGCTGTCTGTTGTCTGTTGTCTGCTGTCTGCTGTCTGTTGTCTGCTGTCTGTTGTCTGCTGGTCTGCTGTCTGTTGTCTGTTGTCTGCTGTCTGCTTGTCTGTTGTCTGCTGTCTGCTGTCTGTTGTCTGTTGTCTGCTTGTCTGTTGTCTGCTGTCTGCTGTCTGCTGTCTGTTGTCTGCTGGCTGTTGTCTGTTGTCTGCTGTCTGTCGTGTCGGTCTGCAATCTGTTGTCTGTTGTCTGCTGTCTGTTGTCTGCTGTCTGCTGTCTGTTGTCTGCTGTCTGTTGTCTGCTGTCTGCTGTCTGTTGTCTGCTTGTCTGTTGTCTGTTGTCTGCTGTCTGTTGTCTGTTGTCTGCTGTCTGCTGTCTGTTGTCTGTTGTCTGTTGTCTGCTGTCTGTTGTCTGTTGTCTGCTGTCTGCTTGTCTGCTGTCTGTTGTCTGCTGTCTGTTGTCTGTTGTCTGCTGTCTGCTTGTCTGCTGTCTGTTGTCTG
>NC_134877.1:67750691-67763191 GCF_041734735.1 Babylonia areolata | reverse complement strand
TATATATATATATATATATATATATATATCCTTTTGTCTCTGCCTATCTATAATTATGCAACACCTACAACCCGAAAGTAGACAACCCCTCACCCACTTTCGCCCTCCCGGCCAAAATGTGCATACATACATACATACATACATACATACTTGCATGCCTGCATGCATCCACCCATCCACACAGACTGACAGACAGACACACACAGAGACACGCAGACAAAGACACACAGACACACGGACAGAGACAGCCACACAGCCACAAACACAGACACACACAGACAAACACAGACACACACAAACACTGACACAGACACACACAGACACACAGACACAGACACACAGACGCACACACACAGATTGATAAGTGACCGGAAGCAGACATAATTGAATAAGTGCTACAGTCTGACAAGCTTTAGAAAAAAAAAACCCGACCAGCCCAAGACACTTATGATGGATGCTGCTAATGTGTCTCTTTTGTAGACACTGCTTTGGCTTGGACTACTTGGAGAGAGCGATGACGTTTCTCAGCATCAGGCTACTTCCTGGAACGCTGGTTTCTTCTACCAGAAATTCTGGCCCTCCGACATCTTCCCGTTTCCCATTAACTGTTAAATTCCTCCATCTGCGATCACGGACGAGTTGAGAGTCACGACCATTTGCACGTTTGTTCAGTGCTGGGATCTGATCTTGGTGGTGTGATGGTTTTGGTGTTCGATGGTGCGGAGTATTTGGTGACTGTCCTGGTGTGAAGTTCATCTGGTGCTGTGGCTGTCTGAAGAGGGGTGATGTCCTGACTGTCTGAAGAGGGGTGATGTCCTGACTGTCTGAAGAGGGGCGACGTCCTGGCTGTCTGAAGAGGGGCGACGTCCTGGCTGTCTGATAAGGGGTGATGTCTTGGCTGTCTGAAGAGGGTGATGTCCTGGCTGTCTGAAGAGGGGTGACGTCCTGGAGAGGGGTGATGTTCTGGCTGTCTGAAGATGGGTGATGTCCTGGAGAAGGGTGATGTCCTGGCTGTCTGAAGAGGAGTGATGTCCTGGCTGTCTGAAGAGGGGTGATGTCCTGGCTGTCTGAAGAGGGGTGATGTCCTGGCTGTCTGAAGAGGGGTGATGTCCTGGCTGTCTGAAGAGAGACGATACCCTGGCTGTCTGAAGAGGGGTGATGTCCTGGCTGTCTGAAGAAGGTGATGTCCTGACTGTCTGAAGAGAGACGATACCCTGGCTGTCTGAAGAGGGGTGATGTCCTGGCTGTCTGAAGAAGGTGATGTCCTGGCTGTCTGAAGAGAGACGATACCCTGGCTGTCTGAAGAGGGGTGATGTCCTGGCTGTCTGAAGAAGGGTGATGTCCTGACTGTCTGAAGAGGGGTGATGTCCTGGTTGTCTGAAGAGGGGTGATGTCCTGGCTGTCTGAAGAGGGGTGATGTCCTGGTTGTCTGAAGAGGGGTGATGTCCTGGCTGTCTGAAGAGGGGTGATGTCCTGGCTGTCTGAAGAGGGGTGATGTCCTGGCTGTCTGAAGAGGGGTGATGTCCTGGCTGTCTGAAGAAGGGTGATGTCCTGACTGTCTGAAGAGGGGTGATGTCCTGGCTGTCTGAAGAGGGGTGATGTCCTGGCTGTCTGAAGAGGGGTGATGTCCTGACTGTCTGAAGAGGGGTGATGTCCTGGCTGTCTGAAGAGAGCTGATGTCCTGGCTGTCTGAAGAGAGCTGATGTCCTGGCTGTCTGAAGAGGGGTGATGTCCTGGCTGTCTGAAGAGGGGTGATGTCCTGGCTGTCTGAAGAGGGGTGATGTCCTGGCTGTCTGAAGAGGGGTGATGTCCTGGCTGTCTGAAGAGGGGTGATATCCTGGCTGTCTGAAGAGGGTGATGTCCTGGCTGTCTGAAGAAGAAGGGTGATGTCCTGGCTGTCTGAAGAGGGGTGATGTCCTGGCTGTCTGAAGAGGGGTGATGTCCTGGCTGTCTGAAGAGGTCTTTGTCTCTCTGGCTGAGGGGGTCTTTGTGCCTTTGTCATTCTATCTTTGCCTGACCCTCTGTAACTGAGTGCGTGTTTGTGTGTGCGAATCTCTCTCTCTCTCTCTCTCTCTCTCTCTCTCTCTCTCTCTCTCTCTCTCTCTCTCTCTCTCTGTAGCTAGCTATCCAGTGGTAGTATTTTCAATTGCGTTTTTTCACAAATCTTATATGACACGATCGTGTATATATATATATGTGTGTGTGTGTGTGTGTGTGTGTGTGTGTGTGTGTGTGTGTGTGTGTGTGTGTGTGTGTGTGTGTGTGTGTGTGTGTGTGTGTGTGTGTGTGTATTTGTGTGTGTGTGTGTGTGTGTGTGTGTGTGTGTGTGTGTGTGTGTGTGTGTGTGTGTGTGTGGTGGGAAGGGGGGGTAAAGGGAGCATGTGTACTTATGTGAGTGTGCGTCCATCCCCATCCATTCCTTCAATCATATCATACATCCGTCCAATAGCGTAACCGTAAGTCAACACAGTGAACAGAAACATTACTATTTCACACAGACTCTCTTAGGCCAGTTTGCCTCAGACATGTTGAAACGGAAACGGTTTCTCACAGCCAGAATAAAGGTGAAAACTAGAGAAAGGTAAAGAGACACAGAAAAAGAACAAAGATAGGACAAAGTAACTGAGATTCCCCCTATACACATACACGCACGCACGCACGCACACACACACACACACACACACACACACACACACACACACACGTGACCTTTTAATGTCTATTATTACTTAATCTGGACAGACATTAAATGAAATTGAACACAGTGGACGGAAACCTGGTTTAAACGGATGGGATACCAGTGCATTGTGTAGAACGTGGGTGGGGTGTGGGGGCCGTGAGAGTGGGGGGAGGGGGGGGGGAGACCTGGACAGGAGATGAGAAGTATTCATCTCTCTCCCTCCCTCCTTCCTCCCCTCCCTCTCTCTCTCTCCAACAGCTAAAATCAACATCAACAACAACAACAACAACAAAACAACAACAATGTATACACCACGAGGCGTAGGTGTGATGCGTTTATTCAGTTCTTTTTTTTTTTTTTTTTTTTTTTTTTACTTTCTTTGAATTCAATTTCATTCTAAAGATGTTTACTTTCTGCGACTCGGAATCTCATCTTCCCCTCCTTCCCCCCACCCCCTGCCCCCCCCCCCTCTCACCCCCCCCCTCTCCGTGCTCCGCCGCCACCCGCCCACCCCTTCCGCACTGGATCTCCCTCCTCACTCCTCTACTCACCATCACCTTTCCCATTCGCCCACTCTGTGAAACTGCGTGTTTGGTGCATATCTGTTATGCATGTGTGGGTGTATGTGTGAATGTGTGTCTTCATGTTTTAACATTTATTTGCTTATTTATCATCATTGTTGTCTTATTGATTTATTTATTTATTTATTATTATTATTATTATTATTATTATTATTATTATTATTATTATTATTATTATTATTTCATTATCATTTTCATTACTACTACCTTTTTTTTTTCTCTCAAGGCCTGACTAAGCGCGTTGGCAGATGTGGTGTAGCGTATATGGATTTGTCCGAACGCAGTGACACCTCCTTGAGCTACTGAAACTGAAACTGAAACCACTCCACCCCCGTTTTATTTATTTATTTTTTTTCTAAAATCATTTGTTTGTTTCTTTTACTTCTTAAAAAAAAAAATTACGTTTCCAATATCTCGAGTCACAGAAAAGAATTGTGCGCTTTTTGATTCATGCCATGGATTTGTTAAACTAACAAGTCTCAGAACTGACACCAGTTTTTAATCCTAAATCATCGTCAGGTTCTTAAATGATTGAATCAGTCCGTACCACCTAAACACTGTATGTCTCTGTTTTCTGTCTGTGTCTGTGGTGTCTTTTTTCTGACTCTCTGTCTCTCTCTCTCTGTGTCACCGTCTCTCTCTGTTTCCCTCTCTCTGTTTCTCTCTCGCTCTATCTGTCTCTGCTCTGTGTGTGTGTGTGTGTGTGTGTGTGTGTGTGTGTGTGAGTACAACAAACAGTTAATCTGACAATAAATGGTTTCAGTCAGTGTGTGTGTGTGTGTGTGTGTGTGTGTGTGGTGTGACTCTCTCTCTCACTCTCTATATCGCTCTCTCTGTCTCTCTCTCCATCTCTCTCTCTCTCTCTCTCTCTCTCTATTGTTCAGAGTGGCGTTGTCTCAGGCCCGATTTAACGTGCTTCCTACATAACAATGTTAATAGGTACACTGAAAATGATGTTTTAAAGCATTGTCCTTTTTGCCAAGGTGAACTAGAAGATGAATACCATTTGTTGTTTGTTTGTTCTGTATATAATGATTTACGGACAAAATTTCTTCAAGACTGTTTAAACATGTCTCTTAGTTCACTTCTCCGATCAAACAACAAGCAGAGAAATTTCCATGTATCAAAATTTATTTTCCATGCGATCAAAAGGAGAAATCATATACTCAGACCTAATAAAGTAGAATTAATGTCAAGTCCATGAATAGTATGATATTGTGTCATCTGTTCAAGTGTTATAATGCCCCTTCCCATGCCCACCCCCAGTCCCCTGGTTTTGAATTGTGGTCCATGGCCAAAGTTCATTGAAACAATTTCGTTCGTTCTCTCTCTCCCTTTTTAACTCTCTGTGAGCAGACGTAATGAACTTACCCTCTCTCCGTCTCTTTCCTTTCTTTCCATCTCTCTCTTTGTCCCACTCTCTCTCTCTCTCCTCGCTCTCTCTCTCCCTCTCTCTTCCCCCTCTCTCTCTCTTCCCTCACTCTCTCCCTCTTTAACCCTATGTGAGCAGACGTAATGAACTTCCCCTCTCTCTATCTCTTTTATTTCTCTCCACCTCTCCCTTTGTCCTACTATCTCTCCTCTCTCTCTCTCTCTCTTCCCTCATTCTCCCCCTCTTTATCCCTCTGTGAGCAGACTTAATGAACTTACCCTCTATCTATTTCCTTTTTCTCTGTCTCTCTCTTTGTCCATCTCTCTCTCTCTCTCTCTCTCTCTCTCTCTCACCTCTCACTCTCTCCCTCTTTATCCCTCTGTGAGCAGACGTAATGAACTTACCCTCTATCTATTTCCTTTCTCTCTATCTCTCTCTTTGTCCATCTCTCTCTCTCTCTTCCCTCATTTTCTCCCTCTTTAACCCTCTGTGAGCAGACGCAATGAACTTACCCTCTGTCTGTCTCTTAACCTTCTCTCTATCTCTCTCTTTGTCCCACTCTGCATTGTGTGGATGTGGAATGTGGGTGGGGTGTGGGCCGTGAGAGTGGGGGGGGGGAAGACCTGGACAGGAGATGAGAAGTATTCATCTCTCTCCCTCCCTCCCTCCTGCCCCCCCCTCTCTCCAACAGCTAAACTCAACAACAATAACAACAACAACAATGTATACATTACGAGGCGTAGGTGTGATGCTTTTATTCAGTTCTTTCTTTTTTTTTTTTTTTAATTTCTTTGAATTCAATTTCATTGTAAAGATGTTTACTTTCTGCGACTCGGAATCTCATCTTCCCCTCCCCCCCCCCCTCCGTGCTCCGCCGCCACCCGCCCACCCCTTCCGCACTGGATCTCCCTCCTCACTCCTCTACTCACCATCACCTTTCCCATTCGCCCACTCCACTCCCGTTTCATTTTTTTTTTTCTAAAATCATTTGTTTGTTTCTTTTACTTCTTTTTTTTTAAAATTAAATTTCTAATATCTCGAGTCACAGAAAAGAATCGTGCGCATTTTGATTCAGGCCATGGATTTGTTAAACTAACAAGTCTCAGAACTGACACCAGTTTTTAATCCCAAATCATCGTCAAGTTCTTAAATGATTGAATCAGTCCGTACCACCTAAACACTGTATGTATCTGTTTTCTGTCTGTGTCTGTGGTGTCTTTTTTCTGACTCTCTGTCTCTCTCTCTCTCTCTGTGTCACCGTCTCTCTCTGTTTCCCTCTCTCTGTTTCTCTCTCGCTCTATCTGTCTCTGCTCTCTCTCTCTCTCTGTGTGTGTGTGTGTGTGTGTGTGTGTGTGTGTGTGTGTGTGTGTGTGTGTGTGTGTGTGTGTGTGTGTGTGTGTGTATGTGTGACTCTCTCTCACTCTCTATCTCGCTCTCTCTGTCTCTCTCTCCATCTCTCTCTCTCTCTCTCTCTCTCTCTCTCTCTCTCCCTTTTTAACTCTCTGTGAGCAGACGTAATGAACTTACCCTCTCTCCATCTCTTTCCTTTCTTTCCATCTCTCTCTTTGTCCAACTCTCTCTCTCTCTCTCTCTCTCTCTCTCTCTCTCTCTCTCCTCGCTCTCTCTCTCCCTCTCCCCCCCCCTCCTCTCTCTTCCCTCACTCTCTCCCTCTTTAACCCTATGTGAGCAGACGTAATGAACTTCCCCTCTCTCTATCTCTTTCATTTCTCTCCACCTCTCCCTTTGTCCTACTATCTCTCCTCTCTCTCTCTCTTCCCTCATTCTCTCCCTCTTTATCCCTCTGTGAGCAGACGTAATGAACTTACCCTCTATCTATTTCCTTTTTCTCTGTCTCTCTCTTTGTCCATCTCTCTCTCTCTCTCTCACCTCTCACTCTCTCCCTCTTTATCCCTCTGTGAGCAGACGTAATGAACTTACCCTCTATCTATTTCCTTTCTCTCTATCTCTCTCTTTGTCCATCTCTCTCTCTCTCTTCCCTCATTTTCTCCCTCTTTAACCCTCTGTGAGCAGACGTAATGAACTTACCCTCTGTCTGTCTCTTAACCTTTTCTCTATCCCTCTCTTTGTCCCACTCTGCATTGTGTGGAATGTGGGTGGGGTGTGGGCTGTGAGAGTGGGAAGGGGGAAGACCTGGACAGGAGATGAGAAGTATTCATCTCTCTCCCTCCCTCCCTCCTGCCCCCCCCCCCCCTCTCTCTCTCCAACAGCTAAACTCAACAACAATAACAACAACAACAATGTATACATTACGAGGCGTAGGTGTGATGCTTTTATTCAGTTCTTTCTTTTTTTTTTTTTAATTTCTTTGAATTCAATTTCATTGTAAAGATGTTTACTTTCTGCGACTCGGAATCTCATCTTCCCCTCCCCCCCGCCCCCCCCCCCCTCCCCCCCCCCCCCTCCGTGCTCCGCCGCCACCCGCCCACCCCTTCCGCACTGGATCTCCCTCCTCACTCCTCTACTCACCATCACCTTTCCCATTCGCCCACTCCACTCCCGTTTCATTTTTTTTTTTCTAAAATCATTTGTTTGTTTCTTTTACTTCTTTAAAAAAAAATGCATTTCTAATATCTCGAGTCACAGAAAAGAATCGTGCGCTTTTTGATTCATGCCATGGATTTGTTAAACTAATATGTGTGTGTGTGTGTGTGTGTGTGTGTGTGTGTGTGTGTGTGTGTGTGTGTGTGTGTGTGTGTGTGTGTGTATCACTCTCTCTTTCAATCTCTATATCGCTCTCTCTGTCTCTCTCTGTGTCTCTCTCTCTCTCTCTCTCTTTCTCTCTGTCTCTGTCTCTGTCTCTGTCTCTGTCTCTGTCTCTCTCTCTCTCTCTCTCTCTCTCTCTCTCTCCCTCCCTTTTTAACTGTCTGTGAGCAGTCGTAATGAACTTACCCTCTCTCTGTCTCTTTCCTTTCTTTCCATCTCTCTCTTTGTCCATCTCTCTCTCTCTCTCTCTCTCTCTCTCTCTCTCTCTCTCTCTCTCTCTCTCTCTCTCTCTCTCTCTGACCCCTCACTCTCTCCCTCTTTATCCCTCTGTGAGCAGACGTAATGAACTTCCCCTCTCTCTGTCTCTTAACCTTCTCTCCATCTCTCTCTGTCTCTCTCTGTCTCTCTCTCCCTCTCTCTCTCTTTCTCTCTCCCTCTTTAACCCCATGTGAACAGACGTAATGAACTTCCCCTCTCTCTATCTCTTTCATTTCTCTCCACCTCTCTCTTTGTCCATCTCTCTCTCTCTCTCTCTCTCTCTCTCTCTCTCTCTCTCTCTCTCTCTCTCACCTCTCACTCTCTCCCTCTTTAACCCTCTGTGAGCAGACGTAATGAACTTACCCTCTGTCTGTCTCTTAACCTTCTCTCTATCCCTCTCTTTGTCCCACTCTCTCTGTCTTCCCTCACTCTCTCTCTATCCCACTGAAAACGGAAGTAATGAACTTCCCATCTCTCTCTTTCCTTTCTCTCCATCTCTCTCTTTGCCCCACCCCCCATCTCTCTCTCTCTCTCTTCCCTCATTCTCTCTCTCTCTCTCTCTCTCTCTCTCTTTATCTTTCTTTAATGTCACCCCCTTCAGTAAGGGGCTTTGGCCTTTATCTGAATAAAAAAATCGTTATCGTTATCGTTATCTCTCTCTCTCTCCATCTCTCTCTCTCTCTCTCTCACCCTCTTTCTCCGCTCGTTGGCTATAGGCTACGATTTTTTCTTTCTTCCTTTTTTTTCTACTGGTCTCCAGCGTCATGTTGAGCAGATGCCAAATCCTTTCTTTACGAGGCTCTCACTTCCCTGTTTTCTGTTCATGTAATTTCCAGGGTGGGGGTACGTGGGGCATTGAGGGGTGTGGTGGAGGGGCAGAGGGTTTGTGTGTCACTAAGAGGATTAGCGCTTCTGTTCTGTTGATTTTGTTTCATCGCTTGTGGTGTGTGTGTGTGTGTGTGTGTGTGTGTGTGTGTGTGTGTGTGACAGAGAGAGAGAGAGAGAGAGTGGTTGTGTGTGTGTGTGTGTGTGTGTATGTGTGTGTGTGTGTGTGTGTGTGTGACAGAGAGAGAGAGAGAGAGAGAGTGTGTGTGTGTATGTGTGTGTGTGTGTGTGTGTGTGTGTGTGTGTGTGTGACAGAGAGAGAGAGAGAGAGAGAGAGAGAGAGAGAGAGAGAGAAAGAGAGAGAGAGAGAGTGGTTGTGTGTGTGTGTGTGTGTGTGTGTGTGTGTATGTGTGTGTGTGTGTGTGTATGTGTGTGTGTGTGTGTGTGTGTGTGTGACAGAGAGAGAGAGAGAGAGAGAGAGAGAGAGAGAGAGAGAGAGAGAGAGAGAGAGAGAGAGAGAGAGAGAGAGAGAGAGAGAGAGTGTGTGTGTGTGTGTGAGTGCGCGAGTCCTACACTTCACAACCACTCGATTTGTTTTTATTTTGTTTTTGTGATGTCTCATGCTGTCTATTATCCGCTTGCCTTAAGTACCGGCCAAACAGTGTTTCATTATCCCACAGAAATAGTTTTGAAATTTCCATTCGTAATGCTATGCTTTTTTGTGTTGCGTGTCTGTTACATTTTCTCTGTTCGTGATGTAGGGTGAAAACAAGGTCTGACATTATGCTTGTTCCACTCGTGAAGAAATATACCTAGTTTCATTCCAACAGGAGCGATCCATGTCAACTCGCCAATAGGGCACCTGTCAAAGGAGACCCTGCGCTGCTTACCGTACTCCAAGCTAGTACAGTACTGAACAGGGTCACACTACCTCCTTCACAATGCCGGCAGAATTTAAGAAATTACATATATTGACCTTTTCTTCTGGAACACTGTTTTTGCAGTTGAATGTAAGTACATGGTGTGTATTTTATAGTATTTGTACGTCGCTATGGGATACAGTCAATAAAATATCAAAAGGGGGGAAGTTCTTTCTGTCTTCCACGCACACACACACACACACACACACACACACACACACACGCGCAAGCGCGTAAGATGATCACTTGTTTTCCTCCGCAACTTTGCCGTTGAGGCGAGTGGAGAAGGAGAAGATGTATCGGTTGTCTTTTTTTTTTTTTTTAGAGCCTTTTAGCAATTTTCGTCACGTCGGTGAGATTTGGTTGTCTATGGCAGCGCTGCGGTTTTTGGGGTGAACAGTCTGAGAACAATCAGTCAGAACGACGGGCAGGGAAAGGTGAGACACTTGACCTTGAGAAGAAAATTTAATGATGCCCTGACAGTGGAGATATCAGGCCACGCGCTCTCCATCTCGGGACAGGAGGCCTGGATTCCTTGTGACAGATAAGATAGCCGTGAAGTGTTCGTGTCAACTTGAGCAGTCTGTCGACTTCTCTGATGCTCATGCTCTGGCAGCAAACAGCACTGTGGCAGAAACATGCGGCTCCTGTTTTGAAGTTGTTAATGGTGCAGCCAATGTCAGCGAGACTGAGAGTTTCCATTTACGTAAGGGGAAGATAATGCAAGTGAAGGAGAAGAGATGGCAAATGGCAACATCGCTTTCAGTCAGGCATAACTGTTATTCACACAGTGTTTAGAAATAACGAAGCATTGCTGCGCTGACGATCAACGAGAGAAAATAACAACAACAAAACAATCAGCTTTGACCCCCGTTTATAGAACAACATATTGGAGTTTTGGTTGTCAGCTATTAAACTGGATGTCAGTTAACATTCCGGGCCGACGCGTATAAAATTCAGTTGTGAATCAGCAACACTAAACTTAATGACCATTAGCACTATACATCAATACCGTTACACGCTTTTATCATTTGTACTCAGCATCAGCTTCCATATTTAAACTCAAAACCCATTAACACTGAAGGACCATTCACACGCTGCATTAGCAGAACTTAAATCCAGCGACACGGCACATCATTATCAGAAAACACACAATGGTCTTTAACATTCAGCGGGGAAATGACCATCAAAGTCTTGTCAGCAAAAAAACACAGATTACCTCTTGGTCAAAGAACTGGAAAGTTACCGATTTGCCAGGCGCTCTTCGACTCGTGGTTTTCTTAAAGTGGAAAGAAGCGACAATTTGCGCGTAAGCGTCTTTCGTCTCGCCTGCTATGAATGCAGGAGGGATGTGGATTTGGGCTGATCTAGACAAAATTTGTATGCAGATAGCTTCTCTCTCGTCCATTCCCATTACAAAAGCCCGAATGATGTTTGTCATTTCTGTCGCTGTTCGCGGGTGATGAGCGGCTTTTACCTTTCCCATTCATACTCATTGTAAAAGCAGAAAGTGTCACCCGTTTGCTGTTAATACGCTTTTCCTCATCAGCTGGTTTGACGACAAAGGTTTAAATGCTGATGTTCCATGGGAGGCCATTAACTGTGGATATCAGATAATGAGGTTGTTGCCAATTTGTATTTCTTTGTATCACAACAGATTTCTCTGTGTGAAATTCGGGCTGCTCTCCCCAGCGAGAGCGCGTCGCTATACTACAGCGCCACCCTTTTGGTATTTTTTCCTGCGTGCAGTTTTATTTGTTTTTCCTGTCGAAGTGGATTTTTCTACAGAATTTTGCCAGGAACAATACTCTTGTTGCCGTGGGTTCTTTTACGTGCGCTAAGTGCATGCTGCACACGGGACCTCGATTTATCATCTCATCCAAATGACCAGCGTCCAGACCACCACTCAAAGTCTAGTGGAGGGGGAGAAAATATCAGCGGCTGAGCCGTGATTCGAACCAGCGCGCACAGATTCTCTCGCTTCCTAGGCGGACGCGTTACCTCTAGACCATCACTCCACATGTGTTCGTTATAAAAGATCAGCATATATAGGCCAAACCTAGCGGATTGTTAACCTGAAATAAACTTTGAGCTCCATTGTTTTTTGTTGTTGTCGTTTTTTGTTTTTTTTACTACTGCTACTGCTACTACTTCTCACACCAATGATGGTGAATATGATGATGGTATTACCCATAATAATAATTACAACAGAAAGATCAACAAGGCTAACGACAATAATGATAACAATGAGGATAACAATAACAACTGTTGATGATGAACTGTCTATTGTGCTATTTTCAAGCGTGTTTTTTTTTTCTTCTGGAATTGTTGATACATACCACATTTTGGCTGGATACAGGGTGTGTGTGTGTGTTTGTTCTTTTTGGAATTAATCTGTTTTGTCTTTTTCATTTATTTATTTATTCATTTATTTATTTTATCCATTTTCTTTATTCAGTTGTTTATTTATTCATCTATTTACTTATCTATCTTTGCATGAGTCATTGTTCACGACATAATCATGTAGGACACCTGGTGAGAATTGCTGTAACTAACTGCAGGAGATGAGTTTTTTTTTTTTCTAGGGTCGGTGAACATCAACTGATTGATATGGATGCTTATACAGAGTATCCCCTATCACTGACCTAGCTCTAGATACTGCACAAACATGGAGTTAGTTTGCACAACAGTTTTCCTACCTGGTTAGAGCCGACAAAGAGCTGTCCTTTTTCATAATCTGTTGTTATGCTCCTTTTTAGATTTTTCAGTATTCATTATTATGCTTTTAACATCGATATTATGTCATAGACTAGCTACAGATAAGTTATTATTGTGACTCAAAAATCAATAATTGTGACTTGAGAATGTACGCAATCTCATGTTATTTGTTTTAACATGATTACTAAATCATTACGTGACCATCCATACGAAAGAAATGATGAGGGAAAATTGCCACAGCTGACAAAATGCACTACAGTTAGCATATCGATAACAAAATACACACACATATTTATTGCCTTTTCTTGTTTCATACTAACGAGTCAAAAGCAGTCATATTTGTACTTCTGACGCACAGGAGAAACTTCAATGCATTCTAGTATGGTTTATCTTATGCTTTCCGGAGCAGTATGCAGTTTTCA
>NC_134877.1:67738191-67745691 GCF_041734735.1 Babylonia areolata | reverse complement strand
TTTAAAACAATATTGCACCTCTGGGATGGGCACAAGAAAATAAAAAAAGAAGCCTAATTATATGCAAACTGCATTTACTATTATATTTATATTTTTTGTATTCTCTAAACTTGGCACTTTGACCTCTTATTCTGACACAACAACAAGAGGAGTCATTATTATCATTTTTTGTTCAAACAGGAACTTCTTTTACTAAGCATGGAATTTTTATTTATTTTGCAAACGTTTTGGTGCAGATAGTAAAAAAAGGGAAATTACTCTGTAATTAATGCTAGGGGACTTAATTTATCACAAGTGAGTCTTGAAGGCCTTGCCTCTCTTGTTTTTCTTCTTCTTCTCCATCCTCTCCTCCTTGTAGTGATAGATCCAAAGAGGTGGTGGGAGGTATGGGGTGCACATGGTCCAGCTGAGAGACTCCAAAAACCCGAGATCCAGATGCCAAACGTGAGGAGCTTTTAAGTGACGTTATCATTATTCTGATTATTATCATTCTGATTGTTATTATTATTATTATTATTATTATTATTATGTGTTATTGTTGTTGTTGTTGTTTAAATTATAGCTCATCCAAACTTGGGTCTTTCCAAGATTTTTTTTTGTTTTTGTTTTTGCAAAGACCTTATTGCTGAGGTAAACGTAAAGAGTCTTCAGTCATGCATTCTCAAGGCTGAACTAAACGTTATGACTTTCGAAGATGTGTGTGTGTGTGTGTGTGTGTGTGTGTGTGTGTGTGTGTGTGTGTGTGTGTGTGTTCTTATTGCCAAGCCAAAAGTAGAAGCTATCTGTCATGTTCCCACAACCCAGTCCAGTGTAGAAAGCATTCAATCATGTAGTTAATTGTACAGCCAAACGAAATCATTTCTCTTCTGTTTTATTTTATTTTATTTTTTTATTTTTTTATTTTTTTTTTTTCATCTCAGCAATGACGAGCCTTTGTGGAACGACTCGATCGTGTACGTTTGGTGAGGTTCGAATAGGAACAGTTTATTTTCATTGTTGTCTTTTTTTATTTTAAAGTACTTATTGATTAATCATTTATTCATTTATTTTGTTTTTTCCCCCTCCGCATTTTATTTCATTTCATCATCTATTTGCTTACTTTTATTTATTTACTTATTATTTTAACTCTTTCCATACGAACGGCGAAAGAGACGACGTTAACAGCGTTTCACCCCAATTACCATCATCAAAATATTGCAAGCGGAAGGCTCTTATACTGAAGAGGTGCATGTTGACAAAGAATACCACAATTCTGACGACGGAAGCTAAAGGTTGGGTCATTCAGACACCCACTGGACATCTGAGGGGTCTGTGTAGAGGAGAAGAGAGGACTGGCCGTACTGAGTGAGTTAATCATTCATTCAGAAATCTAATGATGTATCCATTAATTGTTTACGCAGCTTTCTTCACCCTCAAGGCCCGACTTAGCGCGTTGGGTTACGCTGCATGCTGGTAAGGCATATGCTTAGCAGATTGTGGTGTAGAGTATATGGATTCGTCTGAACGCAGTAACGCCTCCTTGAGTAACTGAACTTACCTGGACTGAACTGAACAGATGACTGGACTGATGCCGTCAAACGCATGTTTTATTGCCCGGAAAACCGTCAGATAAATGTTGCCACGGGTATAAAAAAAGAAAGAAAAAAAGAAAAGAAAGAAAAACAAAGAGGAAAAGAAAAAAAAAGAGAAAAAAAAAGAGAAAGGGCGGGGGGTGGGGGGGGGGGGCGGGGGGGGGGGGGGGGGAGAAAGAAAGGATTGTAACTCCTGTAATATGCGTTCGTGAAAGTTCAGATCATGTCCAGAGGCCAAGGGCAGTAATTACCAGTGGTGTGACCGCCTGCGGCCTTTCCTCCAGTGTATATGAGCTGTCATGTTTTTAGTGTGTGTGTGTGTGTGTGTCTGTGTCTCAGCACGCACCATGGGATGATCGATGAAGGAAGTGGAAGTCATGACAAACGTTGCGGGACGTTTGCATCGGGCAATAAATCACTGTCGAACCGGTGTTACCGCAAAGAACCACCCCCGCTACGTATAGGCTAAAACCCCTTATCTATAACACTAATCTTTTGGAACACCAGCCGCAGTGGCGAAGTGGTTAGCGTCGAGGACTGTTGACTTGGAGGTCGCGGATTCCAGCCCCCATCAGCGCTAGGGTTTTTGTTACTATTTTTTTTTTCATGTTGTTGTTGTTGTTGTTGATCCCATGGTTTGTTCCCACCTCGATACGTTTGAACTAATTTGCATTTTGTATTTCTTGTTTTTTTGTTGTTGTTTTGTTTTGTTTTTGTTTTGTTTTTTTTATCACAACAGATTTCCCTGTGTGAAATTCGGGCTGCTCTCCCCAAGGAGAGCGCGTCGCTACACTACAGCGCCACCCATCTTAAAAAAAAAAAAAAAAAAAAAAAAATCCTGCGTGCAGTTTTATTTGTTTTCCTTACCGCAGTGGATTTTTCTATAGAATTTTGCCAGGAACGATGCTTTTGTTGCCGTGGGTTCTTTTATGTGCGCTAAGTGCATGCTGCACACGGGACCTCGGTTTATCGTCTCATCCGAATGACAATGGATCATCAACGACAAGCAGTCAAACTAGTACTTGATTAGTAAAGACAGATATGGAACGACAAGTAGTACTTGATTAGTAAAGACAGATATGGAACGACAAGTAGTACTTGATTAGTAAAGACAGATATGGAACGACAAGTAGTACTTGATTAGTAAAGACAGATATGGAACGACAAGTAGTACTTGATTGGTAGTCATCCAACAAAAGCACGAACAGAGCTGTAGTTCATGAGCCGGTCCAAACCATTCCATGTGATGATACAAGCACTTACCACGCAAAACCAAACGAAATTTAAGAAATTGTTGTCAAATCGAACTACAGACAGAACATTAATTACACATGCTGCTGAATTCCGGAAGAGAAAGGTTTTTGTTTTGTTTTGTTTAATGATGATGTATGGGTTTTGTCAAGAAAAGCGACAAAGGAAGTAAGATTACATGAACTGCAGTGGAAAATCAACCACAACGTTAATCCCACCAACATAATTCTTCAGAAAAAATGAAAAATAACACTTTACCAACAAATGTGATCATTGTACCGATGGAATTTACTTCCTGAAACATTTTTTTTTCTTATTCTGTCCTCCAGTCAAGATATTTTGGCAAACATATCATAGAGAGAGAGAATTTTATGCAGGGAACAGTCTGACAGATAGTCATTATGCGGAGCACAAAGAAAAGAAAAGAGTAATAGAAATGGAAATGCTCTCTCTCTCTCTCTCTCTCTCTCTCTCTCTCTCAACTTCAAAGAAAAGCATATAACATCACACTCATTCCCTCGACCGCTGGGGTCGTTGGGGGGACATGAGGAAGATGTCATAGCTCGCCACGCCGTTCTGTTGGCAGCTGTCGTGCATATAACATGTATCTTCAATATGGCGTTGGGGTATCAAATACACATGGGGATGAGATAAAGAACAAGTGTGTGTGCCCTTGTCTGGTTCACCTGGTAAAGACATACTGACCGACATAGACATGTAAGAGGACAGACATCATGTGAGATGCCTCACTCTCTGTGTTTGGTCCAACTCAATTGATTTTTGTTTTTGTGAGGGTGTGTGTGTTTGCATTCTAGAATTGAGAGGCGTCGTAGTAGAGTCAGTTTAGGTGGCGGACTTCTGATCCAATAGTGCTGACCAGTGGTCAGTGTTAAAGGCCTCGTTTCGGAATAATTGTGTGTCCTTGGGGGGAATGTGTGTGGTCGAGAGAGAGAGAGAGAGAGAGAGAGAGAGAGAGAGAGAGAGATAACTCAGAACTCAAAACGTTTTTTTATTCAAGGATTAATATTTTAGGCATGGCCTACTCTTCCAATCTGTCCTTACATCTATTACAAATAGCATACACATAAATGAAAGGAAAAGGTATTCATGCAGAAGGGTATACATAATGTAGAAAACAACCTCTCCACCCACCCACACTCACACACACACCCGTGCACACACATGCACACACACACGCCCGCGCGCGAGCACACACACACACACACACACACACACACACGTGCGCACACACACTGACAGCACCCCCTCCCTCTCCCCACACACTAAGATTGACAGATGGATAGGACAGTGAGTCAGAGAGAGAGAGAGAGAGAGAGAGAGAGAGAGAGAGAGAGAGAGAGAGAGAGAGAGAGAGAGAGAGAGAGAGATGTCATCAGTATAGAAGTTCCAGAAACATCAGGGTGTTCAAAAGGTACAGTATTGTTACTGTATCTGAAATCTACGTGTGGCAAGTGCAGAGAGAGAGAGAGAGAGAGAGAGAGAGAGAGAGAGAGAGAGAGAGAGAGAGAGAGAGAGAGAGAGACAGAGACAGAGACAGAGACAGAGACAGAGACAGAGAGACAGAGGGAATTCGTCACACGAGGAGAAAGAAGAAATTCATTGAGAGAATAAGGTGGGCTGCAAGGGACCACGTGGCTCAGTGACAGGGATAGAAAGAGAGAGGGAGAGGGGGTGATGACTAGATAAACGGCTACAAACCAACACACACACACACACACATACACACACACACACATGCGCGCACATACGCAGGCACGCACACACACACATGCGCGCACATACGCACGCACGCACGCACACACACACACACACACACACACACACACACACACACACACACACACACACACACACACACACACACACACACACACACACACACACACACACACACACACACACACACACACAGACTTTCCTCCGATTTACCTCACTCCACCCAGACGTGCTGGAGTACTTGACTTCTGTTGGGGAAGGTTAAAACGGCGTGAAAGATAAGGTGGACTGACTGGGTCCCCATTTCTAATGTCCAGCACTGGACACAGTGGGCATGAATTAATTGCCCCCATTGACCGTAAAAAAAAAAAAAAATGACGGGCGCAATAGCCGAGTGGTTAAAGCGTTGGACTGTCAATCTGAGGGTCCCGGGTTCGAATCACGGTGACGGCGCCTGGTGGGTAAAGGGTGGAGATTTTTACGATCTCCCACTTCAACATATGTGCAGACCTCTAGTGCCTGAACCCGCTTCGTGTGTATATGCAAGCAGAAGATCACATACGTACGTTAAAGATCCTGTAATCCATGTCAGCGTTCGGTGGGTTATGGAAACAAGAACATACCCAGCATGCACACCCCGAAAACGGAGTATGGTTGCCTACATGGCGGGGTAAAAACGGTCATACACGTAAAAGCCCACTCGTGTGCATACGAGTGAAGGCAGAAGAAGAAGAAGACCGTAAAAAAAATGTTATCTTTATCGTGGCTGTCTTTGGGTCACAGTGTGGGTCAAAGTACATAGTGAACGTACGTAAAGCCTTCGTGTCGATGTGGTTCTGTGGGTTTGGATCAGTTCAGATGCTGTAAAGCCTACTTGACTCTGACAGTATTTGTATTTGTATTTCTTTTTATCACAACAGATTTCTCTGTGTAAAATTCAGGCTGCTCTCCCCAGGGAGAGCGTGTCGCTACACTACAGTGCCACCCATATTTTTGTATTTGTTTCTGCGTGCAGTATTATTTATTTTTTCCTATCGAAGTGGATTTTTTCTACAAAATTTTGCCAGGAACAACCCTTTTGTTGCCGTGGGTTCTTTTACGTGCGCTAAGTGCATGTTGCACACAGGACCTCGGTTTATCGTCTCATCCGAATGACTAGCGTCCAGACCACCACTCAAGGTCTAGTGGAGGGGGAGAAAATATCGGAGGCTGAGCCGTGATTCGAACCAGCGCGCTCAGATTCTCTCGCTTCCTAGGCGGACGCGTTACCTCTAGGCCATCACCTCTAGTAAAACTCGGTAACTGGATACCACGCTGACGGTTTTAAATCCAACGCTTCAGAAACGTACATGTGGCGGTGTGACTGGAATCAGTTAGTTAGGTATAAATCTAAGAAATAAAAAAAAAGAACTTAAAGCAAACAAAAGTGTGAGATGGGAGGGAGGAAAACATGACGTGATAATAATCATATGACGCTGTTGCAACGAGAAACGTGTGTGTGTGTGTGTGTGTGTGTGTGTGTGTGTGTGTGTGTGTGTGTGTGTGCGTGCGTGCGTGTGTGCGTGCGTGCGTGCGTGCGTGCGTGCGTGTGTGTGTGTGTGTGTGTGTGTGTGTGTGTGTGTGTGTGTACTCGGCCCCACGATAGTTCGTCCGTCTTGTGGAGGTGTCCTTTCTGTGTGTCAGAAATGTGAGAGATACCGGTTCGTCACCCCCTCCCCCACGTGTGTACCTTCGTGACGGTATTCTCTGAAGGTGTCCTTTCGGGGCGTTGTAGATGCTACCCCTGTCATTCCTGTGTGACTGTGTGGATGTATGTCTTCTTTCATATGCCTTTCTTCCTAACCCTTCGTCTTCTGTCTCTGTCGAAAACACAGAAACATTTTTTTTTTTAATTAAAACATCCGCAACAACAACAACAACAACTTCAACACTAACAAGACACAAACAAATGAATATCCCAAGTGCCCTCTGCGTGTAAGAACAATGAAGAAGAAGTTCAGAACAATGTTGCTCGATTTATTTTTCAGGTCTTCCAAAATTTTCAACATGTTTCTCCTCTCTTATACTCTCATCACTGGTCACCTTATAAAAAAATAAAGAAAAAAAGAAGAAGAACGAAGAAGAAGAAGAAGAAGAAGAAGAAGAATTAAAGAATTGAATATAAGCTTTCTGTTGTGATGTTTTCTGCCCTCTCAAGCTCTGTCCCTTGTCACCGCTCTGACCTCCTTGAAGTGTACATTCCAACTCGTCACCTTCGTTCTGTTTCAAATACCAGGCTTTTAAAAATCCCTAATGTAAAGAAGAAGCAACAGGGTCAGAGATTTTTCTTCCTTTTTTTTATTTTTCAGGCCCCTTCATTTTAGAACAAACTGCCGGAAAAATTGCGACATTCTGTCCTCGCTAAATCCCTTTAAAGCCTGCTTTGAAAACATCTTGTTTTCCAACAATTGTAATTTTCCAGTGCTGGTGCTGATATGACCTGGTTGCAAATGTGTGTTTTATTGTCGGGAAGCCGTTTGTCATTTGTGTGTGTTAGGGTCCTTTCGTGTGCCCGTTCATTTGTGTGTGCGTACGTGTGTGCGTGTTGCAGGGATGTGTCTCCTAGAGAACGTCGTGGGTGGGTGAGCGGGTGGTTGGTTGTTCAAAGCTGTTATCTGGCACGTGTTTCTTTGTGGGGGGGGGGGGGGAGGGGGGCACAGAAGGGGTAGGAAGGGGTGAACAACCTGTAAAGTGCTTTGAGCAGTATTTCTGAAAAAAACAACCACCAAAAAACCCCACACACACAAGAAAGAAAAATCTGGGTTATATGAATGTCCATAATAATAATAATAATAATAATATAATCCTAGAATAATGATGATGATGATGATGATGATGATGATGATGATAATAATGATAATGATAGTTGTTATTTTAATTATCATTAACATCATCATCATCA
>NC_134877.1:67728191-67733191 GCF_041734735.1 Babylonia areolata | reverse complement strand
TACTGAGAATGCATGAGTCTAGACTGCCTCACAAAGCCTATAAAATGTTATTTGATCTTGATGCGCGTGGCAAAAGAAACTGGGCTACAAGTATACGCTGTAAACTGTTTCTGTTTGGATTTGGGTATGTATGGCTTAATCAAGGTGTAGAGGGGATTGATGAGTTTCTTCGGACTTTTAAAGAAAGACTTATTGTTTGTAGATGGCAAGAATGGGATTTCCATGTTAACAACAGTGAAAGATTTAATGCCTATAAGTTTCAGTTTCAGTTGCTCAAGGAGGCGTCACTGCGCTCGGACAAACCATATACGCTACACCACATCTGCCAAGCAGATGCCTGACCAGCAGCGTAACCCAACGCGCTTAGTCAGGCCCTGGAAAATGCCTATAAAACCTTTTGTACTATACCCGATGTCAAAACCTATTTATTGATGAATATAGATAAACATTTAAAGTATATAATGACTAGATTTAGACTTGGTATTTCGGAAATTATGAAGTACATGATGAGTCTGATTTATTATGTCCACTTTGTAAGAAGGGGAAGGAAAATGAAGTCCACTTTGTTCTATCCTGTCCTGTTATGTATGACTTAAGAATGCAATACATACCGTTGAATTTTTTTAAATTCCCTAGTCAGTTTAGATTATCGCTACTTATGGCATCTACACACGAACAAACTATCAGAAATTTCTCAATTTATCTGTACAAAGCGTTTAAGCTTCGATCCACTCTTACGTCGTAAAATTAATTTATTAAGCTTGTGCCACTTCTGATGACACGATTACTTTATTGAGTTCAGTGAAATAGGCGTGCGTTATTTATCTGCTGTGTACTACTTAGTTAAGTGTATACTGCATGACAAAGTATGATATTTGTCTTGTTTATTTTATTCTATTTTTTCTTCTCACATATGTTTTTTTTTTCTGACACCCTTTCATGAGGGGCAATGGCCTATATGAATAAACCATTCACTCATTCATTCACTCTCTCTCTCTCTCGCAGATCGCAGATGTGTAAGTCGGCCAAAGTGCTAATGTCTTCACCTTTGGAAAATAAAGATTCATTCATTCATTCATTCATTCATTCACTCATTCATTCTCTCTCTCTCTCTCTCTCTCTCTCTCTCTCTCTGTCTTTCTCTCTGTCTCTCATTTTCCCCTTTCCTCCAAATATGTGTGTTATTGTAACTGATGCAGACAAGCGAGGACAGATTGGAAGAACAGGCCATGCCAAATATCTTAATCCTTGAATGAAAATCGTTTTGAGTTCTCTTAGTTTTGAGTTCTCTATTTTTTTTTCTGCCCACCCCCCTCTCCTCTCTGTCTTTCTCTGCCTACCCCTCACCCTCTCTCTCCCTGACATATTCCCCCCTCTCTCTCTTTTTCTCCCATTCTCTTACCCCTCTCCCTCTCTCACACTCTCCCCCCTCTCTCTCTCTGTGCCCCCTTTCTCTCTTTCCATCTCCCCCCTTCCTCTCTCTCTCTCCCCTTTCTCTCTCTCCATCTCTCTATTTCCATCTCCCCCTTTCTCTCCATCTCTCTCTCTCTCCCTCCCTCCCCCCCACTCTCTATCTCTCTCTCTCCATCCTCGCTCCTCCCCTTTAAGCGTGATAGTCGTGTCATGTGCCACAGTCACTGGTACGGAGAGAGGACAGTTGTGTGTGTGTGTGTGTGTGTGTGTGTGTGTATGGCAGGGGTGGGGGTGGGGGGCTGGGGGAGAGGGAGAGGGCGAGGGGGGACTGGGGGAGCGGCAGGGGATAGGGGGTAACGCGTGGAAATTCGGACATTGTCGCCAGCCCACTTTATGTTGTTTCTCTTTGCCGTTGTTGCTTTTCAGGTTTCTCTCTCTCGTTCTCTCTCTCTCTGGGGAGATACATAAGCATCTCAACCAATCACTCTCTGTCTGTCTGTTTGTCCCTGTCTGTCTGTTTCTGTCTGTCTCTTTCTCTTCGTCTTGCTGTGGTGGGCTCACTGTATTTTTGGTTTTGTTTTGTTGAATGTAATTAATCATCATTTGTTTAAATGTTGCTTCCTGGATTTTAGAGGAAAGGGGCATCAAGACAAACAGAGCGCAGCACATATGAATGTTCACCCAGTGTGCAGTTTCAGTTTCAGTTTCAGTAGCTCAAGGAGGCGTCACTGCGTTCGGACAAATCCATATACGCTACACCACATCTGCCAAGCAGATGCCTCACCAGCACCGTAACCCAACGCGCTTGAGTGAATTTGAATGTGTGTGTGTGTGTGTGTGTGTGTGTGTGTGTGTGTGTGTGTGTGTGTGTGTGTGTGTGTGTGTGTGTGTGTGTGTCTGTGTGTGTTAGTTTGCGTGTGTTTCTGTTTCTGTTTCTGTGTCAGTGTGTGTGTAGCACGTGACAGTTCATACCGGAACGGGGCCTTGGACCCCCAGTGATGACTGGCGAAACACAAGATCAGAAGTCCACGCATAAAAGACTCTGCCTTGTCGCCTCTCCAAACTTCCTTTGACCCCCCCCCCCACACACACACACACACCAAAATAAGACAAGAGAGGCAAGGCCTTCATGACTCACTTGTGATACACTGAAAAAAAAAAAATCCAAGCTTTTTATGTGTTGTGTATAATTTTAAAATGTAATGTTTAAGATGAGAAAGATCAGTTTAAAGCGAAATAAGTCCCCTAGCATTAATCACAGAGTAATTTCCCTTTTTTACTATCTGCACCAAAACGTTTGCAAAATAAATAAAACTTCCATGCTTAGCAAAAGAAGTTCCTGTTTGAAGAAAAAAAATGATAATAATGACTGCTCTTGTTGTTGGGTCAGAATATGAGATCAAAGTGCCAAGTTTAGAGAATACAAAATATATAAATATAACAATAAATGCAGTTTGCATATAATTAGGCTTCATTTTTTATTTTTTGTGCCCATCCCAGAGGTGCAATATTGTTTTAAACAAGATGACTGGAAAGAACTGATTTTTCCTATTTTTATGCCTAATTTGGTGTCAACTGACAAAGTATTTGCAGAGAAAATGTCAATGTTAAAGTTTACCACGGACACACAGACACACACACACACACACACACACACACAGACAACCGAACACCGGGTTAAAACATACTCACTTTGTTTACACAAATGAGTCAAAAAGTAACCAAATATACAAATATTTCAGAAAGAATTCAGTGAACAGTACAGGGTTGAAGAATGTATGAATTATCTCCCAATGAATAACCTCGAATTCCAGAGGAAATTGTTCCCATACAACGGTATCTTTGAAATATGAATCTCATTAATAATTATAAGGATGGACAGCAATCCTGTAGGAAGGTTTGAAATAAGCAGTTATTTCATTAGATATTAAGATGGCATTTTGAAAGTAATGATGATCACTAATTGAAAATCCAGCATATTCTGTGCAGGTATACCCTGGAGATATTGATTACTTATCAATTTAATCATTGACTTATGTATTAGTGCAGATCCTTTTGAACGGGTCCACAGTCTTTGAGGAGCATTCATCGTTTGTATGGCTATGTGACTTTTTTTCTATTTACTTATTTGCTTTTTGTTGGTTTGTTTGTTTGTTTAATTGTTTATCTTCTGCATATATGTTGATAAACAGAAGTATCTACACACACACACACACACACACACACACACACACACACACACACACACACACAAAGTAATATATAGAAAGCATAGCAATAGTTCAATGATCTGTTATTGAAACTGCTGTCAGTACTGCTCTGGTCACTGCCTCGACTTATCAGATGGCATAAAACTGTCATGTCTTTCTTTCTTTCTTTCTCTGTCCCCCAGCCTTCTTTCACTTATGTCCTATTAACTCCAGTTTTGTGGGGAGGGTGGTGTGTGTGTGTGTGTGTGTGTGTGAGAGAGAGAGAGAGAGAGAGAGAGAGAGAGAGAGAGAGAGACAGACAGACAGACAGACAGACAGACAGACAGACAGAAGAAAGCAGTGAGATCTTACGCATTTTACGTGGAGTGATGGCCTGGTGGTAACGCGTCCACCTTGGAAGCGAGAGAATCTGAGTGAGCTGGTTCCAATCACGGCTCAGCCGCCGATATTTTTTCCCCCTCCACTAAACCATGAGTGGTGGTCTGGACGCTAGTCATTCGGATGAGACGATAAACCGAGGTCCCGTGTGCAGCATGCACTTAGCGCACGTAAAAGAACCCACGGCAACAAAAGGGTTGTTCCTGGCAAAAGTCTGTAGAAAAATCCACTTGGATAGGAAAAACAAATAAAACTGCACGCAGGGGAAAAAACAAAACAAAACAAAACAAACAAACAAAAATGGTTGGCGCTGTAGTGTAGCGACGCGCTTTCCCTGGGGAGAGCAGCCCGAATTTCACACTGAGAAAAAAAAAAGAAAAGAAAAAAGGAATTATGTTTGTAACATCAGAGTGCTCAATTATGGATCAATCAGTCATCCTCCCTTTCCTTTCCGTTCAGCTCAGTTTTTCTCCTTTTTGAAAGAGAGAAGAGCGTGATGAAGCGGAATAACTCTCTCGTTTTGAGGACGATCTGCAGTAGTCTTCCCGTGTTCCTCAAAATTCGGACGGGAGATTGTTTCAAGGTCAGACGTGGGCACAATAATTATTGTGATGAGAGGGCGCTGTCTCCCCGAGTGTTGACGTTTTGTTGTTTTCCTGGTGGATTGTCATGCGGTTGTCAAGGGGACAATCTTTTCTTTTGTGCATGTACGTGCGTGCGTGCGTGCGTGCATGCATGCGTGTGTGTGTGTGTGTGTGTGTGTGTGTGTGTGTGTGTGTGTGTGTGTGTGTGTGTGTGTGTGTTTTGCGTTTGCGTTCGGGACTGCGTGGCAACTCCCATATTCATTTGTATGTACGAGTGTGCTTTCACGTGTTTCATGACCGCTTTTACCCGGCAATAAAGGCAACCAGACACTTTTGTTTTGCTTTGTTTATTTGGATGAACAAAGGGGGTGTAGATTGGGCATGGTCGCATGCGTGCGTGTATGTATGATAGAGA
>NC_134877.1:67720691-67723191 GCF_041734735.1 Babylonia areolata | reverse complement strand
TGTGTGTGTGTGTGTGTGTGTGTGTGTGTGTGTGTGTGTGTGTGTGTGTGTGTGTGTGTGTGTGTGTGTGTGTTAAGAGTTCCTTTGCTGAAGTGGATGCTGTCTCCTTTGATAAGTGCATGTGTTTATTGTCACGCCTGTCTACCTCTCATTCAATCAATTACAAGATATATATATATATATATATATATATATATATATATATATATATATATATATATATATGGTTTGGTGACATATCTGAGTTAAGCCAACTACATTCTGCATCTGAAACCTTTTTTTTTATCGAGTGTTTTTCAAGGGGTAGAGTCAAAGTGGAACCACAGGGCTTGGGAGAAGAGAGAGAGAGAAAGTCATCATCTACTCCTGCGGTGAACCTCGAGATCAAAGATGCACACACACACAGTAAAACTAAGTCAATTTAAAATCAAAGAAAAAAAACAAAAAAAAAACAACAACATTTCTTGCATTCACACAGTTCCGCAGTTCATTACATAATTGTATTAGCAAATAAATGAAAAAAAAAAGATGATTGACAGCCGCTATCCATCCATCCATCCATCAATCCACACACACACACACACACACACACACACACACACACACACACACACACAGTGAAGTGATGGCCTAGAGGTAACGCGTCCGCATAGGAAGCGAGAGAATCTGAGCGCCCTGGTTCGAATCACGGCTCAGTCACCAATATTTTCTCCCCCTCCACTAGACCTTGAGTGGTGGCAATGAGCGCTAGTCATTCGGATGAGACGATAAACTGAGGTCCCGTGTGCAGCATGCACTTAGCGCACGTAAAAGAACATACTATAACAAAATGGTTGTCCCTTAGCCCTGGAAAAATTCAATAAAAAACCCCCACTCCGATAGGAAAAAAACAAATCTAAAACTGCATTCAGAAAAAAAGGGGGTGGCGCTCCTACAGTAGCGACGCGCTCTCTCTATGGAGAGCAGCCTCAATTTCACACAGAGACATAATTATGTTGTGACAAAAAAAAAGAAGAGAAATACAAATACAAATACAAATACACACACACACAGACACACACACACACACACACACACACACACACACACACACACACACACACACACAGAGCTGTGGCAAATAGCAGTCTAAATGTAAACATTTTGAGCTAAATTGATTACCCTTGAAGTTTAAGGACCAGTTGGCTTAACGCCCTTGAGGTTGAGTAGTCCAGGTGGCCCAGTCTGTAAAAGACTGCCTCTTCAGACAGCAACCCTCAAACCCCCGCCTGCTTCCTCTCGTCTAACAAGATCAGCAATAATAAATAGTGAAAATATTATTGAAAATAATACATACTTCTTCCTCCTCCTCTTCTTCTTCTTCTTCTTATCATTATGATTATCATTATTATTGTTATCAAATATATTCTAACAGTAAAGGGGTTGCGGTTCATTGAAGGGCATGACGTGGAGTAAAATGTATGCAAAAAAAAAAAAAAAAAAAAGAAAAAAAAAAGGTCTGCCCCAAAATAACTCTATGGGTAGGAGTGTTTCCAGGCTGACTCCAATGGAATAAAAAAAAGGGAGGGGGGCGGACGGGGGGGCTGAGGGGGGGGGGGGGGACGGGGGAGGGGCGGATTAGGTGGGCGGCGAGGGCGGGGGGGGGGGGGGACTGGGGCGAGGCGGGAGGGGGGCAATTTCAGGCACTGCACCGGTCGCTGACACTGAACTGTTTTTTGGTTTTTTTTTATAATGTTTTTAATCTCATGTCATTTGGTTATTATTATTACACTGCGTATACTTCTTCTGTTCAGATTTAGTGTCTTCTTTACCCCTCACCTTGTATGTACAATTAACCTGTCTTAGAGGGTTCTTTTGATCAGAGAAAACACGACGGTCCTTTAACAACTTGTCTTATTGATATACATGCTTCTTCTTCTTCTTCTTCTTCTTTGCAGAGGATATCAGTTTCGTTTCCTGATGAGTAAAGGCGTATCTTGATGTCTTGAATGGTGTTATAACATGAATGAGACGACAGGGCTTTTTTCCTTTGTCGGAATGTTTTGACATAAAGGCCGTGCGAGATCAAGGCTGTCCCTTGTCAGAATGCTGTTTTAGGCCTGCTGCAATGGGAACACTGGCAAAGGCTGTGTCTGCGTGTGTCCGGGATGTTTCGTTTCGTCGCTGTGTGTATGTATAACACGTTGCATGTTAGCTGTTCTCAAAAGCTGAAGCCTGCTCTCGTACAGGTGGATGCTGAACACACATGCTTTTGAATTCATTTCGATGGGTGTTTCTGGGCCTGCCTACGTCTGGCCTTCGGTGACTCGTGTGCACGCGCGCGCGCGTGTCTCTCTCTCTCTCTATCTGTGTGTGTGTGTGTGTGTGTGTGTGTGTGTGTGTGTGTGTGTGTGTGTGTGTGTGCATGACAGAAAGAGAGAGAGAGAGGCAGAGGGGGAGAGAGAGAGTGAGATAGAGACAAGGACAGAGGTAGAGAGAGAGAGGGAGGCAGAGGTAGAGA
>NC_134877.1:67693191-67700691 GCF_041734735.1 Babylonia areolata | reverse complement strand
AAGGATGTAATGAAGCTTCCCAAGTATGTATGTATGTATATATATATACATCAAAGACAGCACTCATATGCTGCACACACTGCAGGATTGGAACCTCCAATTTGGCCCATTCCCCCCTCACACCCGTCTGGTGACCATAGACGTAGTGGCGCTTTACTCCAACATTCCCCACCAGGAGATCCTGTCAGCTATACAGCACTACCTCTCCATGCCTCTGACAGACGCCTCCACCCCTCTCCCTCCAACGGCAGCAGTCCTCGAGTTGGCTGACCACGTGTTGAAAAACAACGTGTTCACCTTTGAAGGAAAGCTGTACCGCCAATCTCTGGGAACAGCCATGGGAACGCCCATGGCCCCCTCGGCCGCAAATCTTTTCATGGGGAGACTCGAGGAGAGGATCCTCCAGGAAAGCCCAGTCAAGTTCCCCTCTCAGTACTGGAAAAGATTTATCGACGACATTTTCCTCCTGTGGACAGACAGTGAAGAAAAACTTCAACAGTTCCTCCAATTCATCAACACAGTCCACCCCACCATCAAATTCACTGCCTCCACCTCAGACACCAGCATCCCCTTCTTGGACATTCTCATCAAGCTCCAGGGGGGTTTCCTGAGCACAGACTTCTTCTCCAAACCAACAGATGCCCATGCATATCTGCCCGCCACATCCTGCCACCCCAGGCACGTTATCCGCAACTTACCACAGGGAGAATTTCTACGCTTACGACGCCTGTGCTCTGACGATGACTGCTTCCGGGAGAGAGCCAGGACCATGGAGGCATGGTTTACAAGACGTGGACATCATCCCCGACAAGTGAGGGAAGCAAAGGAAAAGGCCAGACTGATCCCCAGACGGGAGGCACTGCGCTACAAGACTAAAAACAGTTTGGACAGAACTCCTTTTGTCGTCTCCCACCACCCCCTTAACCCACCCCTGCGTCAGTGGCTGGCTGAACTGCAGGTTTCAGTTCTCAACACAAGTGCTCGCATGCGCCAGGCATCTCCTTCTGCTCCTGTGGTGGGGGAGCGCAACTGTAGGAGCCTCCGCTCCCTGCTGATGCCTACCAGATTGCCCACTCCTGACCAAGAAGCCCCAGGATGCTATAAGTGCCACAAAAGGTGCGTCATTTGCAAAGATCACATGCAGGAAACAGACACATTCACTAGTGACACTACACACGAAACATTCAAAATCCAACAACACGTAACGTGCGACAGCAGCAACATCATTTACCTACTGTTCTGTGATAAATGCAAGCAAGCACAATATATAGGAGAAACAAAGAACACTCTCAAGACAAGATTCTACTTACACCGCAATCACATCAAACAGAACACGGGCACCCTAGTCACACGCCACTTCAACCAATCCAACCACACAATCACTAACATGAAATGTATCATCATAGAACATATTCACGGAAATTCACACACAGTCAGACAAACCAGGGAAAAAAAGTGGATGGACAGACTGAAAACAGTGGCACCTTACGGGCTGAACATTCGGGACTAATAGCCATAAGGAGGTCCCTGTGGTTGCGTTTGTGGGGTGTTTGTGGGGTGGTGAGGACAATGATAGAGGACTCTCTCTCTCTCTCTCTCTCTGTCAGTCTATCTTCTCTCCGCCTGTCCATCTGTCTCTCCCTCTCCCTCTTTCTCCCCCCCTCTCTCTCCCCCCTCTCTCTCCCCCCTCTCTCTTCGTCTCTTCATCCTCTCTCTCTCCCTCCCTCCCTCCCTCTCTCTCTCTCATTGTCAGCCATCTGTCCCCCCCCCCTCTCCTTATTTCTTCCCCCCCTCTCTCGCTGTCTGTCTCTCTCTGTCTTTCCCTCTCTCTCCTCCTCTCTCACAGTCCCTTCTCCCTCCCTGACCCCCTCCCTCTCTGTCTCTCTTTCTTTTTTCCCCCTCCTATTATCTGCCCATCTATTTTTTCTCGACCTCTCTCTCGTCCTCTCTGACTACTTTACTCACCAGCCTCTCTTCCTATTCCCCAAGCAACACTTCACACTGTTCTTTTCATGCTGCATGCCCTGGATGCAGTTTTTACATGAGTTTTTTTCATGAGCTTTGTTAACCTTTTTGTTTTCTTTGTTGGTGTGTGTGTTGCATTTTGACATACCAGTAAACGCCCTTGATGAAGACCAGTGGTCGAAACCGGTCGGGCATGTGAGAAACTGTTCTGTTGTTTTCCTTTTTTTCTATTGTTATATATATATATATATATATATATATATATATATATATATATATATATATATAAATATATATATATATATATATATATATATATATATATATATATATATATATATATATATATATATGAAGTGTGAGTGTGCACAGGTTTTTATATTGATATGCACTTGTATGCATCGTAATTTTTACTGTATCTGTGTTTGTATATGATTTTCGATTTATGCTCGTATCTTGTTATGCACTATCTCCACCCCACCCCCTCCTCCAATATTCCTTGTGACCCCGGTACACTTGGTAATAAAGACATATTATTCTATTCTATTCTATTCTAATCCAAAGCAAAGTGAACAAGCAAGTAAAGAAACGAACAAACAAGCAGGTGATTAAGGAGCCAAATGCATCTGTCGATGCCAAGATACCAAATGCGAATATTTTCCCCGACCTAAAATCTTTATATATATATATATATATATATATATATATATATATATATATATATATATATATATATATATATATATATATATATATGACCAGCGCTCGTCACCGGATAAGACTGACAATAAAATGACGGATGAACATTATTAATCCCTGAGAAGTGAAAGTTCGTCTTAGTCAGAACACGTTTTCATCCTTTGTTGCTGGCAGTTTGCACGGGTGAATGGAAGAACGTCATGTCCTCTTCGTTGCTAAACCTCTTCCGGATTCATAAACGTCAGGCCAATTTCTGTGACTTTCTTTACAGCTTGGCGTTCTCTTCTTTGGGCTTTTGATGTAAATGGTGTTTTTGTGTTGTCGTTTTTCGGTTGTTGTTTTTTTTTGTTTTGTTTTTAAGAAATATTTTTTTTGGTTGTTGTTTTTTTGACAACATGAGGCTTGCATTATCATCTTCTGGGAATGACTTCAAGCACCACTTTCACTCCACTGGAGTTGGCACAGAAGGCTTCCCGCCTTCCCTCCACCCCCCTTTGAAGTTATTTCAAGGTATGTCATTTTATTTCCTCAACCGACCATGCCCTGCATTCACATTAGCCCCCTTTCTCCATGTCTTGATTTGAAACAAAGAAAGGTGTTACGACATGCATATAACATACGGGGGAGTGTGTGTGTGTGTGTGTGTGTGTGTGTGTGTGTGTGTGTGTGTGTGTGTGTGTGTGTGTGTGTGTGTGGGGAGGGGGTGGGGGGTATTTCCATGTCCCAAAACAGACAACTACCAGGGAACTGCCTGGACATGTCTTCACATGATTATGGTTATTTTGGACTGTCTCCACACACACTCCTCTATTGTTCATGTGGAATCAATTTGGCATTGTCCCTGAATGACATTTTAGAGCTGAAATACTCCAGCCCATATTAGCTGAATAGAGTGTGTTGTTTGGGGGGTGGGGGTGGGAGGGGGGGGGCGGTGCTTGAAATCCACTCCACCCTATTCTTTCTCCACTGGTATACTAATTTGTGCTTAGCGTTTACATAAAAAAAACCCATTAATTTCAAGGGCGTGGAGTCCTTTTAGGGGGAAAAGGATAAAGTTGAATGGAATATAAAGGAGGGGTCGAGGAGGAGGGCGAGGGGATGGGAGCGGGCTGGATGGGTGTTTGGGGGGGGGGGAGGGGCGCGGGGGGCGGGGGGCGGGGGGGGGGGGGGGGGGGGGGGGGGGCGTCGCATGAGCTTACTCTTTACTGTGAGAACGAAAGAAACAAGTTTTTAAACTGTTCACTGCAGGCCAAACACTGCTCTAAAAGCAGGCCAGCTTTGTATGGAACAGCAACAGCAACAACAACAGCAAAGAGGGAGTTGTTTAATTCGTAAAGAACTCATCAAGCTGAGGAGGAAACCAACAATTTTTTTTTTCAAGCAAAGAGTAACTCTCCTGGACTGGATTGCGACTTCCGCCTCGAAAACAAAATGATGGCTCACATGAGCATTCATGCAGTGAAGGGTAAGAACTTTGTTGTGAAATCAATAATTTCTTTTACAATCCCCACGTTGAAACACAGGGGGTTAGCTGGGGAAGGAAGGGAGGGAGGTGTGGTGTGTGTGTATTTGTAGGTGGAGGGTCAGGGAGGGGAAGGAAGGGAGGGAGGTGTGGTGTGTGTGTATTTGTAGGTGGAGGGACAGGGAGGGGGAGGAAGGGAGGTGTGGTGTGTGTGTATTTGTAGGTGGAGGGTCAGGGAGGGGAAGGAAGGGAGGGAGGTGTGGTGTGTGTGTATTTGTAGGTGGAGGGACAGGGAGGGGGAGGAAGGGAGGGAGGTGTGGTGTGTGTGTATTTGTAGGTGGAGGGACAGGGAGGGGGAGGAAGGGAGGGAGGTGTGGTGTGTGTGTATTTGTAGGTGGAGGGACAGGGAGGGGGAGGAAGGGAGGTGTGGTGTGTGTGTATTTGTAGGTGGAGGGTCAGGGAGGGGGAGGAAGGGAGGGAGGTGTGGTGTGTGTGTATTTGTAGGTGGAGGGTCAGGGAGGGGAAGGAAGGGAGGGAGGTGTGGTGTGTGTGAATTTGTAGGTGGAGGGACAGGGAGGGGGAGGAAGGGAGGGAGGTGTGGTGTGTGTGTATTTGTAGGTGGAGGGTCAGGGAGGGGAAGGAAGGGAGGGAGGTGTGGTGTGTGTGTATTTGTAGGTGGAGGGACAGGGAGGGGGAGGAAGGGGGGTGGGGGGGCACCAGAGGGAAGAAATTACATAGGGATTGAAAGGCTGCGTACTTGCGTACTGTTATGGTAAATAATAAGTTTAAAAGAAAAGAAAAAAATGAAGATCTGCTGCGTCAATTGTTTATATACTCCGATGTCCACTTTAATCTGGGGATATTCTCTCTCTCTCTCTCTCTCTCTCTCTCTCTCTCTCTCTCTCTCTCTCTCTCTCTCGCTCTCTCTGTTTGTCCCTCTGTCTGTCTGTCTCTGCACACGGAAAACAAGAATAGCTGGTGCCCACATTTTTTTTTTTTTTTTTGCTGGTATTTTCTAGTTCAGTATTTTGGTTATTAAAACAAAATCGTCAGAAACCTGCAGATACGCGTCTCCCTGATATTATGCTTAACTTTACTTTCCATGTTGCTGAATTATTCAACATAAAGCATTCGCAGATTTGAAGTCTGTTGTATAAGATTTCAAAATGAAAAAAAAGAAAACATGTTTTCATTTTCAGGATAACATTTTTTTTCATGTAAAATAATTTGTAGACTGTCTTGTCTGCTTTCGCTTCGTTTCGTTTCATTTCGTTTCGTTTCGGTTCGTTTCTTTCTTTCATTCCTTCCGTCCTGATTTTTAGACCTGCAGTGATGAACGTTACATCATAGTTTACAAATCTTCGTTTCGTCCTTCCTCTCTTCCTTTATTCTTCCTCTCTTTCTTTGCTTTTTTCCACATGTTGTTTCTTTCCATCACTCTTTCTTTTCTTCTCCTTTCTTATTATTTTCAAACCTACAAAGGTAAACAGGATTTACTGGTGTACAAGTAGTTTGTTTTCTTTTATGTTCTTTCATTCTTTCTTTCATTCTTTTTGTTTAAACAGTGGAGAACATGACACAACACCACACTTATCTTTTTCCACTCTTTCTTTCTTTGTTTCTTTATGTCTTTTTCTTATGCCTATAAGAAGCATCCGAACGTACCCCTTCTTCTTGTTTAAACATACAGTGATGGACGTGACATGGTCCATCACAATTATTCTTGTTCTTTCTTTCTTCCTTTCTGTATTTTCCTCTTTCTTTTCTTTTTCTTGTGCCCACAAGAATCAGTCTAACATACCTTTCTTCTTTCTTCATAAAACAAAAGAGGGATTGTTGTTCCAGGCAAGATCCATTCTGTCATAAATTTGATACGGAAGTCCCAGTCCAAGTGGTTCCCCATATCCCCCTCCAAATTCACCCATCCCCCTTCTCTCTGTCTCTTTCTCTGTCTCTGTCTGCTTCTCTCTCTGCCCCCCTTCTCTCTGTCTCTGTCTTTTTCTTTGTCTCTGTCTCTAACGTTCTATCCCTATCTTTCTCACAGATAAACGATAAAAATGCAATGTAATAATAAAAGTATGATGTACTTATAAGTTATCAACGTCATTGTCGATTGCTCACACTGTCGTGTTTGGATTTTACATTTGCGTTATCTGCGTCATGTATGACGGATTTATGATTGTCGTTTAACATCTGTGTCGTTTATCACAGATTCGTGTCGGTTGTTTCACGTCACTGTCATTTATTGCATTTTTCTGTTTGCCAATTTGCATTCTTGCTCAAGAGGGTGAACAACATAAACCACACACGATGAAAGTGTTCCGAAGAGAAACAAAGATGTGAACAAAATACAGAAAGAAAGAAAGAAAGAAAAACACTGGACGGACTCGAGGGAACTCAGTGACCTGTATACCTCCGCCCAAGCCAAACAGTTTATTTTCGCCTGAAGATGAGCACTACTGACTGCGACATCCAAGCAATCTCTTCTTCAGAAGTACTTTGGCAGCCACCTTCATTATCATAGCATAGCCTGTACTTGGGCCGCCAGACTGCGTTGAACAGAGCCCGTGGAAGTTACCGTGTTTTGCTGTCGAAGCGGTAAAATGTACGGAGGCTCCCGCGAGGAGAGACCTAAGGATCCTCCCAAGATACCATTTCTATCGAAAGTGCAGTCAGCTTCACAGCAACGTTATTTCTTGCTTGGTGCTTGACAGGGTGGGGCCTGGTGTGTCAGCAGGTGCATGCTTGTAGAATTTACTGACATGTTATGGCTTTAATTATTCTTTATTTTATATACAGCCAGTGTCTGCCTCAGCTTCTGTTTCAAGAGAAGTGTCAGGGTGTTTACAGCAGCAAAAGCGAATGTGTTTGTTTACTGCTTGAACGTTTCTAAAACTCATTACGGTTTACACAATGTATGTAAATTTTTAAGTATCGTCGAAACCCCACTTTCAGCAACATAAGTTCCAATGAGTTTCCTTTTCTGACACAGACTTATGTACCTTTTGTTTTGGAATGGAGCTGTTTAGAGTCATGGAAAGAAAGACAAACAGGAAGTGGTTCCACGTGGGAGAAGCAGCTTCCGACACATGCCGGATAAGGAGTTTCGGCATTATGTTGCGTCCTTGGGAAAGGAACTTTATTCCGATTGTCCTATATCCACCCTGGTGTGAATGGGTTACTGACTTCGATTGGGAAAGATCAAAAGAACGGAAAGAGAATACTGGGTCTTACCTTCCTATACCGAGCCCCAGACACAGTGGATATGAATCAACTTCCCCGATGGTCGAACTAATGCTACATGATAAAAACAACAACAACAACAACTAACCAATGAAATAGTGAATACCGACAGTAAGATGAAAACCGGCTTT
>NC_134877.1:67673191-67683191 GCF_041734735.1 Babylonia areolata | reverse complement strand
AAAACATGTCAAACAACACCAGAAAGTCTTTGTGCTCTGATACAAAAGCGCTTTACCCACCGCATGCAAAGCATCTTGTTAATGAATGCAGGCTAATGAATATGGATACGGAACGGCGGGTCAGCTGAGAGCGAAGACGTCCAGCGCATTCCAAGAGGTGGGGTCTGGCCACTGAAGCAGTGAACGGGTCATTATCGTGCAGGCCTTGTCTGTCACGAGTGGACACGCTGGTTTGGTGAAGCATTTAGTGTGAGACTTTTAACTGTCACGAGACAAAGACGTTATCTGACAAAAGACAGCAGGAAATCCCTGAACGAATCCCGATGTGGGGCTTCTGTCTGCGTTGTATATGGTTGTCTGTTTCCCTAGCTCTCCCCTGTCTGTCTGTTCGTCTGTCTGTGTCTGCTGGGCTTGCCTACCTGTTCTGTTTGGTTTGCCTGCCTGCCTGTTTGTCTGTCTGTCTCTCTACACTCCCTCTAACTCCCCGTGTGTGTGTGTGTGTGTGTGTGTGTGTGTGCGTGTGCGCGCGCGCGCGTGTGTGTGTAGATGGGGTGGGGGGCGGGGGGGCGGGGGAGTGCGTGGGGGTCGGGTGTGGGCAAGAGGTCAGGCAGAGGGGTTGCGTTGAGGTCACAGACAAGTTGTGTGACAGCCACGTGTCAGTGAGTCACATGTTTCACTCCTTGCCACGACTCTTCTCTTAGTGGTGAGCGGGCGTGGGGGGCGTGGGGGACGTGGGGGGTGTGGGGGGCGGGGGGATGACCTGTACTGACACGCGATGAGCTGAGAGGACACTTCAAGGGGACAGAGATAGAGAGACAGAGTCAGGGAGACATAGGGACACACACACACACACACACACACACACACACACACAGAAACGGATGCGGATGATCCTTTTTTATTCAATAGATGCCCTGGCCCCTCTCACGAAGGACTTACAATGACCAAGCCCTCTAAAACAACCAAGTCACAGAATTTCAGATCAGTAGATAGAACTACAAACTGAATGATAATATGAGGGACTATTAATAGGAAAATACATAATGCATAGGGTGAGAGAGAGAGAGAGAGAGAGAGAGAGAGAGAGAGAGAGAGAGAGAGAGAGAGAGAGAGAGAGAGAGAGAACTGAACTGAACTGAACTGAATAGAAAAGACAAATTTTCTGAGGGTAACACATAAGCAAAATAATGCTTTTTTTCATGCAGCCCTCGAAGGGGAAACAGTAACATAAACAAAGGGGGAATCATTATATCAGTACATCATGCATATGGGAGAGAGAGAGAGAGAGAGAGAGAGAGAGAGAGAGAGAGAGAGAGAGAGAACACTGGAATACTGGAATTATTTATTGTCATTGCCAAGAAAGGTCTTTTGACAAGGGGGCAACAACATAAATGCATATATTTTAGCTTCAAAACAACAACAAAACACTATATTTTTTTTTCTCTGAACCCTTCAGTCAGTTTAAACCAAGAAAATATGCAATACTTGGAAACACTTAAGTCACATCCTGACAAAAACTCAACGAAACGGAACTAAAGAAAAACAACAATGTAATGATAATAAAATACCAAAATGAATGGGGACTGACTCGACCATCCATTCAAAAATACATCAAACCAATACATACTGCCTCAGCAATACACTCAAATATGCAATGCTATGTTTTCTGTTTTGTCCAAATAAAATAGCAACTTCTGTACTAACTTTAATTAAGTGTCTTCTATGCTGTTGATAGTATTCTGACTTATGTACCTTTGGAGAGAGAGAGAGAGAGAGAGAGAGAGAGAGGAGAGAGAGAGAGAGAGAGAGAGAGAACAGCATCACTGCTTTGTTCCTCCAGTCAGTCCTGTCTCCAGTTGTTTTACTTTCTTTCCCCATGTCCGTCTTTCTGTCTTGGACTTCTTTCTCCTCCTCCTCCTTCTTCTTTTTCTTCTTCCCCCCCCCCTCCTCCTCCCCCTCCTCCTTCTTCTTCTTCTCCTCCCCCTCCTCCTCCTCCTTCTTTTTTTTTCTTCTTCTTCTACTTCTTCTTCTCCTCCCCCTCCTCCTTCTTCTTCTTCTTCTGCTCCCCCTCCTCCTCCTCCTTTTTTTTTCTTCTTCTTCTACTTCTTCTTCTCCCCCCCCTCCTCCTTCTTCTTTTTCTTCTTCTCCCCCTCCTCCTCCCCCTCCTCCTCTTTCTCCTTCTTCTGATTCTTCTACTCCCCGCCCTCCTCCTTCTCCTCCTCCTTCTCCTCCTCCATCTTCTCCTTCTTCTGCTCCCCCTCCTCCTCCCCCTCCTCCTCCTCCTCCTCCTTCTTCTTCTCCTCCTCCTTTCCACCCTCCTCCTTCTTCTTCTCCTCCTCCTTTCCACCCTCCTCCTTCTTCTTCTCCTCCTCCTTTCCACCCTCCTCCTTCTTCTTCTACTCCTCCTTCTCGTCAGAGTTAATTTCTGAGATTATTTCCTTCTTTCTGTCTTAATTGCTGCCCTATCTTCCGCGCTGTTAATTTATTCTGATCACGAATACACCGCCTTGCCTGCACATCTACGTTTCCTTAGCCACGTATATACCTGTACTTTTATGTATGAGTGTGCGCACGTACTTTAAAGGGTACACTGGTATTTGAACCCGGCATAGCCGGGGGAGCGTGTGTGTGAAGCACATAAAAGGAAGCGCAGAGTATGTTGAAGGACATTGACACACGTGACTGATTCACAGTAACTGAAACCACCGGTGCTCGAGACAGGGGAGACTCATGGGAGAGCACGCGCGATGGTGACGAGCAACGCTTAATGCACGTGACGACAACTGGCCAATCAAATTCTTTGCTGCAGGGTTCGATTTTTGACCACAAAGTAACGTATATTATGATTGGTCCAACTTCTCAAGGCTTCAGCCCTCACTCCACGAGGAAACTGGACGTCAGCATTGAAGACCTTCAGGCGAGGTCTATCGCATGGATTCCCCGGTGGCGCAGTGAGAGATGGGCTGTTCAGTACTGTGATCTGGATAGCATTCACACCCGGAAACATTGACAGAATCGCAGCTTGGGTGCTGAAGAACACTTAACGCCTTAACTCACTCAGTACGGCCAGTCCTCTCTTCTCCTCTACACAGACCCCTCGGATGTCCAGTGGGTGTCTCAATGACCCAACCTTTAGCTTCCGTCGTCAGAATTGTGGTATTCTTTGTCAATATTCACCTATTCAGTATAAGAACCTTCCGCTTGTAATATTTTGATGATGATAATTGGGGTGAAACGCTGTTGACGTCGTCTCTTTCGCCGTTCGTATGGAGAGAGTTAAAGGGAGGTCGATCCGAGCAGTACTATTGACTTGAGAAAGCGAAGACGTACTTACTCTTTGAGGATATCACGTGAACATTTGACATTGATGTATTTGGATATCGATATGTCAAAGCGAATTCATGATGATTTCCATTTGTAATTTTGTGTTCTGCCCCCCCCCCCCCCCCCCCCCATGTCCCCCTTTGACCTCCTCTCCCCCCTGCCACACCCCCCTCCTCCCCCTTAGAAATGTTCCTTAAATCCCAGTATACTTGACAAAGAAAAACAACATATTATTTTCTCTTCTCTTTTCTTCTATTCTTAAGCCCAACATATGTAACAGCCCCTCAGCCTGGAGTCTAAAAATGATTGATAGACAGAGAGACAGACAGACAGACAGACAGGATAGATAGATAGATAGATAGATAGATAGATAGATAGATAGATGGTAAAGTTCATAAAAGAGTATAACAAATAAGTTAAATGTTGACCCCATTTTTATTTCGGCTCTATTGCCTTGATCACATGGAGACGTGTACAGAAATGCTGGCATTTTCACCCTGTACCTCCTTCGTCATAATAGAGAAGAGAGATACACAGGAGAGAGAGAGAGAGAGAGAGAGAGAGAGAGAGAGAGAGAGAGAGAGAGAGAGGGGGAGAGAGACAGAGGGAGACAGAGAAAGAGAGACATAGACAGAGAGAGACAGAGAGACAGAGAGAGAGACAGAGAGAGAAAGACACACACACACACACACACACACAGATACACAAGAGAGAGAGAGAGAGAGAGAGAGAGAGGGATAGAGAGAGAGAGAGGGGGGAGAGAGACAGAGACAGAGAGACAGAGACAGAGGGAGACAGAGAAAGAGAGACAGAGACAGAGAGAGACAGAGAGAGAGACAGAGAGACAGACACACACACACACACACACACACACACACACAGATACACAAGAGAGAGAGAGAGAGAGAGAGAGAGAGAGAGAGAAGGAGAGGGAGAGGGATAAAGAGAGAGGGGGAGAGAGACAGAGACAGAGAGACAGAGACAGAGGGAGACAGAGACAGAGAGACAGAGACAGACAGAGACAGAGAGAGACAGAGAGAGAGAAAGAGACAGAGACAGAGACAGACACACACACACACACACACACACACACACACACACACACACACACACACACACACACACACACACAGAGTTGTTGTTGTTGCTTTCATTTCAGTTGCATATTCCAAAACGGATGTCCCCTCGTCTTGAGGTGAAGAAAAGAACGTGGAGTGACTGACGGACATTTTGCAACACGTTTATGTGCTTTACGGACATTTTTCACCGCGTTTATGTGCATATCATTATGATACTGATACCACATACCGACAGCCAGGTGGGCGGGAAAGGAAGAGAGACACAGAGAGAGAGACAGAAACAGGGAGAATTGACACCTTCATACCTTTGTTTTCGTCAGCAGGTGACGATGAGAAGCGGGATGTTTACACAACACCAGTCCAGGAAACACAATCATCAAAAGATCAACGCGTGCCTAGCCGTCAAGAGAACATGTTAAACGCATGTACTTTGGACACTTAACAGGGATTAGTTGGTTCGAGAGAAAGGGCACGTTCATTTAAACACCCACCTGCAATTCAGTGGGGTCTTTTAGCGCGAGACAGAGAGGGCTATGTCTTGAAAATGCGAGCAGGAGAGAGAGGGAGAGAGAGAGAGACAGAGAGAGAGAGAGAGAGAGAGAGAGACAGAGACAGAGAATGCGAATATTTATATTCGTTGTAAGACACAATCCACCATGAAGTGGTGATGTTGAAACACCACAGAGAGAGAGAGAGAGATTCAAGAGTCAAGAGTCAAGATTCAAAAACTTTATTACTCAAGGATAAAGATTTCAGGCATTGCTTAGTCTTCCAATCTTTCCTTGTGACAACAAAAACAGTAACGATAAGACACAACAATAATAACAATAGTAAATACTACGACTACTACTACTACTATTACTACTACTAATGATGATTATAATACTAATCAACGGACCATCATCATCATCACACACACACACACACACACACACACACACACACACACACACAGAGAGAGAGAGAGAGAGAGAGAGAGAGAGAGAGAGAGAGAGAGAGAGAGAGAGAATGACGGAGAGAAAGACAGTCAGACAGAAACAGACACGGACATAGAAAGAGTTGGGCGCCTTAAAATATGGTTTTTTTCCCCTTTTCTTTTGAAGCTGTCAGTCCAGGAACAGTATATCACCAAACGATAGGCACGTGCTGTGCCGTCAAAAGAGCAAGCCAACGCATGTTCACTTGACATCAAACATGGAAGCCTTTGGTTCAAGAGAAAGGGTTCATAAATCTAAAACATGATCTACAATTCTATTCCGTGTTTTATCACAACAAACGGAACAGGTGTGTGTGTGGCTTATACGTAGATAAAGAGAGACCAAGAGAGAGAGAGAGAGAGAGAGGGGGGGGGGGTGAGGGAAGGAGAGAGAGAGAGTGAGAACAGGGAAGGGGGAGAGACAAAGAGAGACAGAGACAGGCAGCAATAGAGGGGGAGAGAGAGGACGGAAGGAAGAGAGATAGAGAAGGAGAAAGGGGGTGGGGAGGGGGGAAGAAGAGTGGAAGGAGAGAGAGACAGAGAGAGAGAGAGAGAGAGAGAGACAGACAGACAGACAGACAGACAGACAGACAGCGAGTGCAAGAGAGAAAGAGACAGACAGCAGACAGAGACAGAGAGAGAAAGAAAGCGAGGGAACTTGGGAGAGTAAGAGAGCACAAGAGAGGGAGAGAAAGAGATAGAGAGAGAGAGAGACAGACAAACATACAGTTAGAGTCAGACAGACAGAGAGAGAATAAGGGGAGAGAGCGAGACATATAGACAACGACAAAAAACAACAACAAACAAACAGACACACAGACAGAAAAAAAAAAAAAACCCATAAAAAAAACATCAAACAGACAGGCAGACAGACAGAAAAAACGACAAGAAACAACAGCAAAAACAACAACAACAACAAAAAAACCCCAACAAACACAGGGGAAGAAGAAGCGTAGAATTGAATTTCCTGTTAGTTTTATTTTATTTTATTTTATTTTATTCTTGTTTAAAAAGTTCTATTCTCTGCTGTTTAAACATGTCATTAGGATTAAGATTATTACTTTTTTTAAACGTTGTTTTCACCTTCAAGAACGAAAATTATCAGCACTTGACAGTCCCTTGAGCCTGCTGCATTATTCAAAAGCACGTCGGCCGGATGTGAGCTGTGTTCTGATCACCGTCTTTTCACCCTCCGACTCCCCCACCCCCACCCCCCCTACTACTCCCCCTCCCACCTCCCCTCCCCTTCCAACAACTGACTAGTTCATTCACGTCTCTCCAGGCTGTCACGCTACGAGGCCAGTCACGTCCATCATTCGCGCTGGTAAACAACCACGTCCAACTTGGAAAAAAAAAAAAAAAAAAAAACGAAGAAAAAGAAAGAAAAAAAAAAGAGCAGGTGTAGAGGTCAACGTTCCACTACTTGTTGATTTATTGTTTGTTTCTTGTTTTTGTAGGTTTTTTTTTTTTTTTTTTTTTTTTTGGGGGGGGGGGGGGGGGGGATGTTGTAGTAGTTGTTGTTGTAGTAGTTGTAGTTGTAGTAGTACTTGTACTAGTAGTCGTCGTCGTCGTCGTCGTCGTAGTAGTAGTAGTAGTAGTAGTAGTATAACAACAGGAACAGCAGCAGCAAAAGAAGTAGTAGTATTTGGGGACTTGGGGACTTCAATGCTAGAGTTGGCTCTGACTACATCTCCTGGGATGGAGTGATTGGAAAGCATGGTGTGGGCCACTGCAACCCAAATGGATTGCTTTTGCTTCAGACATGTGCAGAGCACGAACTGCTGATAACCAACACAGTTTTCTGCCTCCCTACCCGTAACAGGACGTCATGGATGCACCCTCGCTCAAAGCATTGGCATCTCATCGATTATGTCATCGTCAGGAAAAGGGATAGGCAAGATGTACGTGTAACAAAGACCATGTGCGGCGCCGAGTGTTGGACAGACCATCGCCTTGTAGTCTCGAAGCTGAATATTCGAATCCAGCCAAAGAGACGCCCCCAAGGCCAGAAGGCTCCAAAACGGCTCAACATCGCTAAGCTGAAAAACATCACCATCAAACAGTCCTTTGTGGAGCTGCTGGAAGATCGTCTGGAATCCGCCTCTCTGAACAACCAGAATGTGGAGTCTGACTGGAGGACCCTGCGTGAGCTGATCTATAGTACAGCTTCAGAGACCCTGGGACCCATGATCAGAAAGCACAAAGACTGGTTTGATGAAAACTGTGATGAAATCAAGCAGCTTCTGGATGAGAAACGCCGTCTGCATCAAGCCCACCTGAGCAACCCAAAGTCCACATCAAAAAAGGATGCGTACAATGCCATCCGCAGGACTGTTCAGCAAAAGTTACGCCAGATGCAGGATAAGTGGCTGAGTGACAAAGCTGATGAGATCCAGGGATATGCTGACAGGCACGATATGAAGAGGTTCTATGATGCCTTAAAAGAAGTCTACGGCCTCACATCCTCAGGATCATCCCCCCTCCTCAGTGCAGATGGGAATACCTTGATCACCGAGAAGGAGAACATTCTCGAACGATGGGCTGAGCACTTCAACAGTGTCTTAAATCGCCCTTCCTCCATAAATGATGAAGCCATAGACCGTCTCCCACAAGTCCCCACCAACGAAGCACTGGACGATCCGCCAACACTTCTTGAGACCCAGAAAGCAATCCGTCTGCTATCCAGTGGCAAAGCACCTGGCTCAGACTCCATACCAGCAGAGGTCTACAAGGATGGAGGCACTGTGCTGACTGAGAAGCTTCATCAGCTGTACTCACTCATGTGGAAAGAAGAGACGATCCCCCAGGATTTCAAAGATGCATCTATCATTCACTTGTACAAGCGAAAGGGGAACCGGCAAGCCTGTGATAACCATCGGGGCATTTCCCTGCTCTCCATCGCAGGCAAGATACTTGCCAGGATCCTACTAAACCGCCTCACAGCACACCTTGACCAAGGTCATTTGCCTGAGAGCCAATGTGGATTCCGGAAAGAGCGCGGAACCACCGACATGGTGTTTGCTGCAAGGCAGCTGCAAGAGAAATGTCAGGAGCAAAATGCTGATCTGTTCTCCACCTATGTCGACCTCACTAAGGCCTTTGACACCGTGAGTAGAGAGGGACTGTGGAAGATCATGGCCAAGTACGGATGCCCTCGGAAATTTATTTCCTTGGTCAGCCAATTCCATGAAGGCATGCAGGCTCGAGTCCAGGACAATGGTGAAACATCTGCTCCTTTTCCTGTCACAAATGGTGTCAAGCAAGGCTGCGTCCTGGCTCCAACGCTGTTCAGCCTCATGTTCTCTGCAATGCTTACTGATGCCTTCAGAGATGGCGATGTTGGAATTGGCCTAAAGTACCGAACAGATGGCAAGCTGTTTAACCTCAGAAGGCTTCAAGCAAAAACGAAGGTCATGACAGACATCATCAGAGACTTTTTGTTTGCTGATGACTGTGCCCTCAACGCTGGATCTGAAGCTGACATGCAACTCAGCGTCAACAAGTTTGCCACTGCCAGCAGGAACTTCGGCCTTACCATCAGCACGAGGAAAACTGAAGTTCTCCATCAGCCAGCCCCAGGGAAACCCTACGTTGAGCCCAACATCACAGTCAACGGTCAGAGACTCAGTGCGGTGGAGCGGTTCACATACCTTGGCAGCACACTGTCACGAAATGCGACCATCGACGATGAAGTGAATGTCAGGATTGCAAGAGCAAGTGCAACTTTTGGTAGACTCAATGCAAATGTCTGGAACAGAAGAGGCATTAGTCTTGAGACCAAGCTAAAGGTCTACAGAGCAGTAGTTCTCCCCACACTACTGTACGGCTGCGAAACTTGGACAGTGTACCAACGACATGCCAAGAAGCTGAACCACTTCCACACAACATGCCTCAGGAAGCTACTGAACATCAAGTGGCAAGACAGGACCCCAGACACAGAGGTGCTCGCAAAAGCCACCCTTCCCAGCATCTTCACCATCCTGATGCAGTCCCAGCTTCGCTGGGCTGGACACGTGGCGCGCATGCCAGACCATCGGCTGCCCAAAAGGCTCTTCTATGGCGAGCTGCAACAAGGGAAGAGATCACACGGAGGTCAGAAGAAGCGCTTCAGAGATACTCTGAAGGTCTCTCTGAAAGCGTTTGATATCAACCCTGACTCCTGGGAGGAATCTGCAGTGGACCGTAACAAATGGCGCGCTGCTGTGCACAAAGGCGCCAAGTTGTGCGAGGCCAGCAGGACTGCTGCAGCTGTTCAGAAGAGGCAGGCCAGAAAGTCACGGGCAAACAAGCTCCCTGACAATGATATGCCTGTCTTTGTCTGCCCCAACTGTCAGCGAACATTTCGTGCGCAGATTGGACTATTCAGCCATCTGCGCACTCACAGATAGACTCATGAGCATCCTTCCCCCCACCCCACCACCACCCTCCCCCCATCCCCCATCTGGATGACAACGATGGTCATCATCGATCTCGATGGACACACCACCACCACTTGTACTAGTAGTCGTCGTCGTCGTCGTCGTAGTAGTAGTAGTAGTAGTAGTAGTAGTAGTATAACAACAGGAACAGCAGCAGCAAAAGAAGTAGTAGTATTTGTATTTCTTTTTATCACAACAGATTT
>NC_134877.1:67660691-67670691 GCF_041734735.1 Babylonia areolata | reverse complement strand
CCCTTGCCCCCTTCCCTCCCCTCACTCTGTCTCTGTGAACATCTCCAACAGTCTGTTGTAGCCATACACTGTTGAATCCTGCTTCACACTACAGTTGTCTTATATTTGTTACCCAACCTTCACCTTCACCTTCACCTCTCCCGTAGTCTGGGTTCAGACCGTTGGGGCACCGCTGCTGACCTGGCCACCACCCCTCTCCACTCTTCACGGTTTTCTGATTTCCTCAGGGCGTCACCGAGCGTCAAGCCTGTCCACCCCCGGATGTTGTCTTCCCATCTCTTCTTCTGCCGTCCTCTCCTTCTGCCTCCTTGTACGGTGCCTTGCAGGAACGTTTTGGCAAGACCAGATGATCGGGAGATGTGTCCATACCACCTAAGTTTGCGTTTTTTCACTATGGACAGAAGGTCTTCGTAGGGTCCAATACTTTGCTTGATTCTGTTCTTCACTTCCGTGTTAGTGATGTGGTCTCTGTAGGAGATGCCAAGTAGTCTACGAAAGCATCTCATCTCGACAGCTTGGATTCTTCTCTCGATGTCCGCAGTCAGGGTCCAAGTCTCGCAGGCGTAGAGCAATATTGATATAACCAGGGAACGCATCAGTCTGATTTTTGAGCTGAGAGCGATGTTTTTGTTGTTCCAGATGGTGTTCAGCTTGTTGAGTGCCATTGTTGTTTGGGCAATTCTCGAGAGTACTTCTGGTTTAGATCCTTCATCTGACACGATTGCTCCCAGATATTTGAAGCTGTGGACTGTTTTAAGCTTTTCGTCGTTGACTTTGATGTCAATGCTGATGCCGTTGGTGTTGTTAGTCATCAGTTTGGTTTTCTCCGCACTGATTTGCATTCCATACGATGTGGAGGCTTTGTCTAGATGTTTGACCAGGCTTGCCAGTTCTTCTTCTTTCCCAGCCAGTCCATCAATGTCGTCGGCAAAACGTAGGTTTGTGATTGTTCTGCCGCCTATGCTGACTGTTCCTCATGCTCTTCCAGTGCGTCAGTCATTATTCTTTCTAAGAAGATGTTGAAGAGTGTTGGGGAGAGTAGACAGCCTTGTCTCACTCCGACTGTGGTTCTGAACCAGTCCCCGATGCTATTGTTGAGGTAGACGGCGCTGGTGGCTTTGTCATAGAGGTGCTGTATCAGTCTGATCAGGTTGGCGTTGATGTTGTACAGATTCATGGTAGCCCACAAAGCTGCATGCCAGACCCTGTCAAATGCCTTCTTAAAATCAATGAAGACGTGGTAGAGGTCTTGTTGGTGTTGATGGTACCTCTCACATAGCAACCTCAAGTTGAAGATTTGTTCAGTTGTGCTCCTTCCTGGTCTGAAACCTGCCTGTTCTTCAGCAATGATGTTTTCTGCTTGTGGTTTCAGTCTGTTAAGCAGGATCTTCAACATGACTTTGCTGGGATGACTAATCAGGCTGATGGTGCGGTAGTTTTGACACTGCTGGAGATTGCCCTTTTTGGGGAGGGTGATGATCAGTGATTGTGTCCACGGTGTGGGCCATTCCCCTGTTTGCCAGATCTTGTTGCAGATTTTCAGTAGCACATCTATCATAACTTCACCCCCTGCTTGGACCAGTTCTGATGGGATGTTGTCCACTCCTGCCGATTTCCCTTTTTTCAGCGATGCTATTGCTGCCTCTATTTCTTCACGGAGTATGGGGTGATTACTGTTATCAGTGGCTGGTGGAACATTCAGTATTGCTGGATCACCTGTGGTCTGTATGTTGTATAGCTCTGAGCAGTATTCTGTCCATCGCTTTAGGATGTCTTGTTCTTCTGTTAGACATTTTCCATCCTTGGTCTGGATGTTGGACATAGTTCTACCTTGCCTTGTGTTGGTAAGTTCTTTCACAACTTGGTAGGCTTTCTTGCTGTTGTTTCTTGTCAGGTTTTCCTGAGGAAAAACCTGAGGAAAACCTGTTACCCAACATTTCTTTCCAATTTGATCGAGAGTGAGGTGCATTTCATACGCTTGACAAGTATTCTGTGCCTACCCATCTGAAGTAATTTAAACCAGTATCTTCTGCGCTGATACAGGAATTTACATATAAAGGGTACCTGCCCAGTTCTCTATATACCATTTTATTTGATGTCCTGATAGGAACAGATACGAAACGTTTGCAAGCTAGTAAATGAACTTACTCCATACTTTCTAAACGACGCAGTCCCCACACTTCAGACGCGTACAATAAAACTGGTTTATCTTTGCATCAAATATCTTAAAGTAAATATGGTAAGTGATATTCTTATTTTTTTCTGAAAGGCTTTCATCAAACTAAATAGGGCTTTTTTTCCCTTTCGTAACCGAGTGTTGAGTGTCTATTCTCTGACTGATTTTTGTGATGAAATTGAAACCTAAATAACAGTATTTATTAACAACTTCTAATTTCACATTGTCAAAAAACACACAAAAAAACAACATTCTCCATCTGTACCGAGAAAACCACCTTTTCGAAATCTTTTTTTTTTTCAATATCAACCATGATTTTCATACGAATACAGCTTGTTTGGAGTACATTCAACTGGTTTTGAATACCTATAGGTGTCGATTATATCAAGACAACGTCGTCAGCTAAAAGTAAAATGAACAATTCCATAATACCTGGCATAAGCTGTATGCCATTTTTACATTCCTCAGACATATAATCTGCTAACTGATTTACAAACATTTCAGATAATGTCGGGCTTAAAAAACATCCTTGACGCACCCCCCTTGGACAGTCAAAAAAGTCTGAATAATAAGAATTGGATCGTACACATGATACTAGGGCGTTATACATCGCTTGAAGAGAACAGAAACATTTCCCTTTGACACCGTGATATTTGATGCATTGTAGCAGCTTGTCATGTCGCACAGAATCGAAAGCTTTTTTAAAATCAACGAAAGCTACACATAGCTTTTTACCCCTCTTTGACAAACATTTTTGAACTATTGAGTACAAACAGAAAATCTGGTCAATCTTAGGGTAATTTTTGCGGAAACCAGCTTAACAATCAGACATTAAGCTATTGTCTTATAACCATGTGTAGAGTCGAGAGTTTAATATTATGCTATAGCATTTGGAAATATTACTTAACAAAGATACTCCTCTGTAGCTGGCAACATTCTCATAGTCTCCATTTTTATGAATCGGTACAACAATGGCTTTTGCCTATTCTTTAGGATAAATACCTTTTGAAAACAGTACATGAAACAACTTCTTCAAAAAATGGGACAGTAGTTTTGCTTCCTGTTTTCAACATTTCTGCCAGCACCCCATCTGTTCCGCATGCTTTACCCGTTTTTAATCTATTTACAGCACTAACAACTTCGTTATCAGATTTTTATTTATTTATTTTGCGTCATCAGATATTTCGGCATTTAGTACTTGGTGTTCTTCGTCAGACAAACCAGTATAATCAAACGTTTCATTTTCCAAATCATTATCGTCCACAGAAAACACTTTAAAAAAAAGAAGAAAAAAAGATCACGCCACTCTTCGATGCGAATTTTACTTGTTGGGTTTGCTTTTTATTTGCCACAACCCATCTTAGTTAATTGCTTCCAGAAACTAGACGAGTCTGGATTGTTCGATTCTAGCAATTATGCCTGATTTCTTTTAAAGTTTACTTTTATATATTTTAACATTTTTTGTATCTTTTCTTTGCTTGGAGACACACACACACACACACACACACACACACACACACACACACACACACACACACACACTAACACTAACACTAACACTGACACTAGTTCATTGAATAGGCTACAGCCCTTTCAATGGAGGTTCACAGTCGACAGATATATTACTATGTACACGAGAAAAAAAAAATCAAAATAACATACATGAATAATGAGCAAATTCATGGAAAGAATTATGTTCCGTGATACTTAGCTTAACCGGTTTGTCTAATACACTGCATCACCTTCGTATGTTTTGGGTTGCATTCAAAATATGAGATCTGAGCTTAAATGCATAAAACAGAAAGTTCCAGATTTCGATTTTCGAAACTTGCAATATTCTGTAAATATTAAAATCTTAAATCTTCATTCTTTGGACACTCAAAATAAAGTAAATTTATGTTTCAATTGAGTTACAACAAATTGGACAACTTTCTTGATTCCTTGAATAACAATATCTGTGAACATGATTTTGTGACACTCCCATACTCTCTCTAAGAGAGAGAGAGAGAGAGAGAGAGAGAGAGAGAGAGAGAGAGAGAGAGAGAGAGAGAGAGAGAGAGAGAGAGAGAGAGAGATTGTGCACATACACTAATTTGCCGTTTCACAGACAACCATGCTCAACATCACTCCACTGACTCGCAAACATATACAGAAAGAAAGAAAGAAAGACAGGAAAATTGACATCGACAAGTTATTGCCACTTGGCGATAATTTGAGTCGACGCACAATTTCTCTCGTTAAGGCTTCCAAGACGTTTGCCAGTATATATGTGCCATATGGGAAAGACATGAGTTTCTTCTGCCTGCCTGTTTTTGTTTTTTGTTTTGTTTTTATTGGTTTTGGTTGTGGCTGTTCATGTTGCGTTGTTCTTGTTGTTTTGTTGTTGTTGTTGTTGTTGTTCTTTGTGGTATTGTAACGGATGTAAATTAGCAAGGTTTTAGTTTCAGTTTCAGTAGCTCAAGGAGGCGTCACTGAGTTCGGACAAATCTATATACGCTACACCACATCTGCCAAGCAGATGCCTGACCAGCAGCGTAACCCAACGCGCTTGGTCAGGCCTTGAGAAAAAAAGAAAAAGAAAAAAAGGTAAAAAAAAAAAAAAAAGAAAGAAAAAAAGTTAAAAAAAAAAAAGAAAGAAAAAAAAAAAAAAAAAGAAAGAAAAAAAAGAAAGAAAAAAATTAGCAAGGACTGATTGGAAGAACAGGACATGCCCACAATCTTGAATAAAAAGTGTTTCGAGTTCAGAGAGAGAGAGAGGCAGAGAGAGAGAGAAAGAGGGAGATAGAGAGACAGACAGAGAGACAGAGAGAATGACAGAGAAAGAAAGAGTTTCGAGTCTCTCTCTCTCTCTCTCTCTCTCTCTCTCTCTCTCTCTCTCTCTCTCTCTCTCTCTCTCTCTCTCTCTCCGTGCCTACTCTCTCTGTCCCTCCATCTCTTTCTCTCTCTCTCTCATTCTCCCTCTGTCTCTCTTTCGCCCTCCCCCTCTCTCTCTCACTCTGTCTCTCTCTCTTTCTCTCTATGTGTCTCTCTCTGTCTCTGTCTGTCTGTCTGTCTGTCTCTTTCTCTCTCTGTGTCTGTGTGTGTGTGTATTTCTCTCTGTCTCTATCACTATTAACAGATGAGAAATTAACAAAACTGGAAATATGACCACTGTACAAGCAATTCGACTACAATAGAATGGTCCTCATGTTCAAAGTACACAACCATATGTCACCACCGTACCTCAATGAATTTGTTCAAAGGGCAACAGAGTGTTACGATTCAGATAATTATATTCTGCCTCCTGTACGCATTGACTTGTACAAATCTAGCTTTGCAATTTTTGGATCATCTGTTTGGAACTCTCTTCATACGTTCGTCAAGACAGGCGATTCATTATCTTCCTTCAAATCAAGGGTACGAAAACGTCTGCTCCACAAACAATAGGCCCCCAAACTGGCCTGAAAACATCATGCCCTTTTTGTGAATTGCATGCGTTGTCTATTCCTTTACATACACTAACGTGTTTCATCTTATTTTCAACCTTTTGTGATTTTCATGTATTACACACACACACGCACACACACACACACACACACACACACACACACACACACACACACACACACACACACACACACACACACACACACACACACACACACACTGCTGCTTTTGGATCGTGCACTGCATGTGGGGCATGTGGGCATTCAACAGACGCTCAGAATTATAATTCGTGGCTTATCGTGACTGCATGAGTTGTTGATTACAAGGAACAGGAAGGCAGTTGTCTGTCTGTCTGTCTTTCTGTCTGTCTTCCTGCTATTTTCTGTCCGTGCACGTCCATGTCTCTTTTTCTTTTTCTTTGGTCTATCTGTCCTACTGTGTCATCTCTTGTCTCTCCACTGGTTGCCTGTTTCTGATCGAATAGACTATAAGCTATCCACTCTGACCATTTCTGCAGTCAACGGATCTGGCCCCAAGTCTCTTTCTGAACTCCTCCATATCTATACCCCGTCTCGCCAGCTCCGTTCTTCCTCTGATACTCGACTTCTCAGGATACCTCACGTCAGAAGTAAGACCTATGGACACAGATCGTTTTCTTTTCAATCGCCAAAGACGTGGAACAAGCTCCCTGATAAACCCCGTCATTCTGATTCCCTCGCATCTTTTAAATCTCGTCTCAAAACTCACCTTTTCCCTCAGCAAGAAGTTCAGTTGTGGCAGATCCACTTCCTTTTCGTTAGCTGTGCTTGACTATGTGTGCATACATATGTATGTGTACATAACTACATGCATATATATGAACGTGTATTGTGTGTGCGGGTGTTTATGTAAGTTTGTGTCTGCCAATGTGTGCGTATGTGTTAGGGTAGCTGTTAGATACACATGTATGTTAAAATGTATGTATGTATGCAGTGTGTGTGTGTGTGTGTGTGTGTGTGTGTGTGTGTGTGTGTGTGTGTGTGTGTGTGTGTGTGTGTGTGTGTGTGTGTGTGTGTGTGTGTGTGTGTGTGTGTGTGTGTGTGTGTGTGTAGTCACATTTTGGTGTGTGTATGTAACATAGATATAATGTTTTATGTTAACAAAAGCGATTTTGTAAAGCACCTAGATCAGAGTTCTGGATAGTGTGCTATATAAGTATCCATTATTATTATTATTATTATTATTATTATTATTATTATTATTATTATTATTATTATTATTATTATTATTATTATTATTATTATCTCTTGTGTCTCGCGGTCTGCCTGTCTGTATCTGTATGTCTGTAAGCCTCTTGTCTATGCACCCCCTCCTTACTTTTTTGTCTGTCTGTCCGTCATTCTCTCTGTGCATCTCTGTCTCTCGCGGTGTGCCAGTCTTTCTATGTCTGTCTGCTTGTCTGTCTGTCTGTCTGTCTGTCTGTCTATTAGTCGGTTTATGTTTGTCTGGCTGTATGGCTTGCCTGTCTCTCTCTGTTTCACTCCCACTAAATAAACGTAACACATGCACATTGCTGATTTTCTTCACCGTCAAACGGTGATCCATAAATAATGATACACTCTCTCTCTTTTACTTTCTTTCTTTCTTTCGCTCCCTCCCTCCCGCTATCTCTGTTTCTCTGTCTGTCTGTCTCCGATTGTCTGTTTGTTTATCTCCCACTATTTGTCTGTCTTTCTGTCTGTCCATCATCTCCGTCTGTCTGTCTGTCTTTCTGTCTGTCTATCATCTCTGTCTGTCTGTCTTTCTGTCTGTCTATCATCATGTCTAAATTTCTCTCTCCTGTCTGTCTGTCTGTCTGTCTGTCTGTCTCCCTCCCTCCCCCCCTCTCTCTCTGTCTCTCTCTCTCATGTATCTCTGTGGCTTATCAACCTGCTTCCCTCTCTCTGTCTCTGTCACACAAGCACACACACACACACACACACACACACACACACACACACACACACACACACACACACACACACACATGCCCGTGCATGCACACTCACATACATACATACATACATACATACATACATACATACATACATACATGCACAGATACACAGACACAGACGAAGACACACAGAAACACACAGTCAGAAACACTGAGACCCCCCCCCACACACACACACACACTCACTCTCTCTCACGAACTTTGCCGCAAGGAGAATTACGGTAAAACAATCCGTCTAATTAAAAGCAGCCATGGAAGGCATGCAACAAAGAATTTCCTCCCTCTCGCTCTCTCTCTCTCTCTTTCTCTCCCTCCCCCTCTCTCTTTCTCTCTCTCTTTTTTTCTCTCTCATCCTCTCTCTCTCTCCCCCTCTCTCTTTCTTCCTTTCTTTCTCTCTTTCTCTTTCTCTATCCCCCTCTCCCTCTCTCTCTCTCTCCCTCCATCTCTCTCTCTTTCTCTCTCCCCCCCCTCTCTCTCCCCCTCCCCCCTCTCTCTCCCCCTCCCTCCCCCTCTCTCTTTCTCTCTCCACCCTCTCTCTCCCTCTCTCTCTCTCCCACTCTCTCTCTTCCCCCTCTCTCTCCCCCTCTCTCTCCCTCCATCTCTCTCTCTCTTTCTCTCTCCCCCTCCCTCTCTCTTCCCCCTCTCTCTCTTTCTCTCTACCCCCTCTCTCTCTCTTCCCCCACTCTCTCTCTTTCTCTCCCCCCTCTCTCTCTGCCCCCCCTCTCTCTTTCCATATCTCTGTGTGTCCGGTGGCTTCCTTTGATAGAACAACATCACAAGGGTGAACATTGTCGCCAAGAAAGAAAGGAAACCGCTGCTCGATTCAAGGTTGTGTCTTCCGCGTGTGCAGCAATGAATGAGCAGGACCATCACAGCGGATATCACGTGCGGCACAAGTCACGCTGTCACGGATGAATACACAACACCCCCACTTGTGTTCACAAGCATGTCTTGCTCTTGCTCGCCCATTTGTTTGAAGGGCGTTGTAACGCTGAACGGACATTATTATTATTATTATTATTATTAGTTTATTTTTATTTTTTTTTGTCATCGTCTCTGTGTGTGAAAAATGTGTCCATCTCTCTCCGTCGGGTTGTCTCTCTGTTTGCCTGTCTCTCTGCTTCCCACCATCTGTCCGTCCCTCTCTACCTGTCTATATGTCTGTCTGTCTGTCTGTCTCACCCTCTCTTTCTCTCTTTATCTCTCTTTTTCTTTCTGTCTGTCTTTCTTTGTGTAAACTGTGTCCGTTCTGTGATGACCTGGAAACTGAAGTTCATTTTCTGATTAAACGTCCTGGTATTCTGTAGTTGAGAGAAAAGGTGTATATGTAAACATATTTAAAACAAACAAACAAACAAACAAAAAACAAACAAACAAAAAACAACAAAAAAACCAAAAAAACAAACAAAAGAACTGATACTCAAGCAGTTCCCGTTTTGCTACGAAGTGAAGGTAGATGTGCTACAATAGTTGTTGACATGCTTATTTTCTGTGGCTACCGTTCCACAGAGGAGTTATTGGAAAATTGATATTTCTAAGTTGAATTCAAATTGCGTAGGTGAGCAATTTTTCTTCTTCTTTTATTTGTGTTAAACCTTGTTTTTCCTTAATTTTTCATGCAATATTCTTATGTGGGCTACAGTCCAATTTTCCGACACACACACACACACACACACACACACACACACACACACACACACACACACACACACACACACACACACACACACACACACACACACACACACACACACACACACACACACACACACACACACACACACACACACAGCAAATACATAAATACATAACACAGAAAAGCACTGACCATGTTACGAATCAGCGCCCATGACTTACAAATCGAACAGGGCAGAGATAAAAATACACCGAAAGAACAAAGACTGTGTGGTACTTGTAACAGTTTAGAAGATGAGATTCACTTTTTAGACAATTGTGTAAAGTACAATACTTATAGACACAGATTCCTAATCGATATATGTCGTCCAAATGCAAAGCCTAGTGAATTGATCCTTCTAACAGAATTACAGCCAAGGCTGGCGAAATTTGTTCACGAATGTTTCTCTTCTTAATATGCTCATGTTTATGTTTCATTGTGTCTCATAAACTTTAAGGTTTTATGACAATAAAAAGAAGTATTCTATTCTATTCTCTTCTATTTTGTTCTATTCTACTCACACACACACTATTTCTGCCTTTTTCCCTGCACACATATTGTTGTTCACACACACAGTCTTCGCGTTGGTCATAGTGGTCATGAATGTTTTATTTTTTTTTTGGGGGGGGGGGGGGGGGGTGGCTGAGGGGGTTCGTAGGTGGGCAGGTTGGTTTTGTCTCTCATAAGAAAGTAGAGGGCCGAGTCCCATACAAATAATAATAATAATAATAATAATAATAATAATAAT
>NC_134877.1:67650691-67653191 GCF_041734735.1 Babylonia areolata | reverse complement strand
AGGGTTAGGTTGACAAAGAAATATGTCTAATATCTTTTTGTTAAGACATGGGCAGTTTAGCCTGCTAAGCTTTGTATGATGTATCGCCACTAAGTAGGTTGTGTTCCTGACGGGTCAGATGATGTCATATTTCTGTGATGAGTCATAGGTTTTGTGTGCTTGGCTTCACTTTGGAAAAAAAAGTCACCTTTTGAGTTGTATTGCGTTGTTTTGTATTGTGTTGTATTGTATTGTATCACTTTTGTCACAAATGATATATTATCTGTGACAAATTATGCGTAATGGTGTGTGGGGTAGTACATTGTTAGGACTGTATTATTGTGTACAGTATTGTGCGCATACCTAGGTGTGTGTGTGTGTGTGTGTGTGTGTGTGTGTGTGTGTGTGTGTGTGTGTGTGTGTGTGTGTGTGTGTGTGTGTGTGTGTGTGTGTGTGTGTGTGTGTGTGTGTACAAGCTTTTTCGTTCAAATGAATATTCTAGTGTTTCATGCATAGACGTACGAACCTTTATATAGGCATGATTTGAGCGATTGGTAGCCTTGTATTGTATTGTATTTACTTTTTTGGTTTCTCCCCGTGAAATTCGGGCTGCTTTCCAATGGTAGAGGGCGTGGCGACGAAATCTTGTCTGCAAGTGTATGTTTTGTAATGGGATCGCATTTCCCTACACTTTTGCCTGGAACAGTTTCAGTTTCAGTTTTTCAAGGAGGCGTCATTGCGTTCGGACAGATCCATATACGCTACAGTACATCTGCTAGGCAGATACCTGACAGCAGCATAACCCAATGCGCTTGTGAGGCCTGGAGTGCATGCTTATGTATTTGTGTACTTATCAGAGTGGATTTCGTTTTACATAATTTTGCCAGAGGACAACACTCTCGTTGTCATGGGTTCTTTCTCAGTGCGCCAAGTGCGTGCTGCCGTGAGAGAAAGGGCGAGAGCGGGATCCGAACCCGAACCCACACCCTCACGGACTCTTTGTATCTGCAGCTGAGCGTCTTAACCATTCTGCCACCTTCCTCCGTCCACGCTCCACCTTTAAACAGCCTGGAACAACCCGTTTGTTGCTTCTGAGTTTCTTTTAACTGAGAGGGCCCATATTTCTAATAAACTCCATCGAAAGACTAGTATCATGACCACCACTCAAGCTCTTGTGGTGGGCATAGTTTAAATAAAATAAAAAAGGGTCCGTAAGGGGACTCGAACCGGCGGACACACGCTTCCTAACGGACGCGCGCATTACCACCAGGCTACTCCTCCTCCTCGGCATGAGGATAGGTTGCGTCAGAATGACAGGAGATTATTTAAGTTGTCTTCTAGCATTCTCGTCTAGCACACTGTGCACGCTTTTCGTCAAGATGATTATCCTGGAAATTAATACTCCTAAGTATGACCCGTTCCTTCCTGGGCGAGAGTTTGAGTGGGGAGCAAGACAGGTGGGATAGTGTCAGACTTCACATTACAGGAGACTATCAAACTGTCACCCTGCAGTGTCTGCTTTGTTTTAGCATGACTTTGAGATTGAGGCTGTTAGTTAAGTAGGTTACGGTTTGTCTTATTGCGGGGTAGTGTAAAACGGGTTAACTGCTAGGAGAGATTTCCTCCTGGAGGGGAAAAAAACAATGTGGGCATTGTCACTGGGGTGGGGGAGTAGGGGGCGAAAGAGAGAGAGACAGACAGACAGAGACAGACAGATAGACGGAGAGAGACAGAGGGGGTGGGGTCAGGGAAAGAGGGGGCGGTCACAGCAAGCCACCAAGGGAGACCTAAATCAGCCTCACACATTGTCTGTTGTTCACTGAGAGTGAGAGAGACGTTATGTTGTGCTGATGCTGGCGGTGTGTGTGTGTCTGTGTGTGTGTGTGTGTGTGTGTGTGTGTGTGTGTGTGTGTGTGTGTGTGTGTGTGTGTGTGTGTGTGTCCGTGGTAAACTTTAACATTGCAATTTACTCTGGAAAAACGTTGCCCGCCAGTACCAACTTCAGCTTAAACTTGGTATGAAAAAAAAATCCTCACAGTCATACTAATAGCAGGTTGTAAGTCTTCCGAATTAAGTCGTATTTTCCAAATCATTAACGGTTTATTTCTTTGAGGTTCTTTCCGAAATCGGAAAGTTCTAAAAACCACTTTCCACTGAGTTACCAGGAGGTAGGGTGTGTTTGAAAACGACATAACCTCGTTTTTCTTGTTTACAATTAAAAGGGAAGAAATACAAATTCTGGACAGAACACACACAGTGATGCCAACTACACCATCGACGTGTACTGCAAATGAATATTCTAATGTGGATACTAAATTAACTCGAATGAATATGAAAGAAAAAATGAATCGATCGTTTCTTTCAGCCCGTTGTAGACTGGTTTGTGATCTACAGATCTACCACGTGTTGCGATCTGCTTGAAGCGATAGCAACGTCTCCCTTACCACCCAAATAATAGAATAATCGAGATATTATAAAAAACACACACAAGAAACATGATTTAAACGGCATTGTTATGTCC
>NC_134877.1:67628191-67630691 GCF_041734735.1 Babylonia areolata | reverse complement strand
TCTCGCCTCAGCTATTGCTCGATTATTTGGGGTAAATGTCCTCCTTCTACATTAAAGCCACTTTGCTCTTTACAAAAACGTGCCATTAAGATGATTAACCATGTGAATACTACAGGCGGATCTGTACACAATATGTACAAAGAACTTCAAATATTACCTGTTCATCTACTTATTAGATATAACACATTGATTCGTATGTATAAAATTGTTCATAACGCATGCCCACAATCATTATTTTGTTTCCAGTTCCAACGTAAATCAGACAGAGCTATTGTCCCAAAGCCTAAAATTGATTTATTTAAGATGAGTCTCTCATTTAATGGAAGCATAGAATGGAACATGCTTCCAAAGACATGTCGTCAAATTCCAGCCATATCTCTCTTTAAAACTAACATAAGAATATTTCTATTCGATACATTTGATTAACCTACTCGCGGTCTTTTGCAAATGCTTGCTTGTACTCAGTCCACTAGCTGCCATGCCATGATGAATCAAAAATTGAATGTATGTGTATGTGTGAACATTAAGTGCGTGTATGTGTTTGTGTGTGTTTGAGTGTGTGGGCGTGAATGTGTACGTATGTCTTTGTTTGCTTGTTTTATAATTGTGTGTGTGTGTATGTGTGTGTGTGTGTGTGTGTGTGTGTGTGTGTGTGTGTGTGTGTGTGTGTGTGTGTGTGTGTGTGTGTGTGTGTGTGTGTGTGTGTGTGTACGTACGTACATGTGATGTACCAATTGTTCCAGTTTTCATCGCTTTGTTACCTTTAATAGACTATTCCAGTTACTATTCTTATTCGTCGTTCTTATTATTTTATTTTATTTCAATTTATTTCTTTATCTTTATGTTTTGTGTCGTTCTTTATTTTTATGTTTTGTGTCGTTAAATGGGCAGAATTGTAAAAATGCCTTTACTGTGCCCAATTCTTTACCCATTAAAGATTCAATCAATCTTCTTCTTCTTCTTCTTCTTCTTCTTCTTCTTCTTCTTCTTCTTCTTCTTCTTCTTCTTCTTCTCATTATCATCATGGTGTATCTGTGCATACCTTTGTGTTGCTTTGTGGAGGAGGAGGAGGAGGAAGAGAAGGAGGAGGAGAAGGTGGAGGAGAAGAGAAGGAGGAGGAGGAGGAGAAGGAAGAGGAGGTGAAGATGGAGGAGGAGGAGGAGGAAGAGGAAAGTGGTTCGCCGTTCGGGAGGATGGAAGAGGAGGAAAAGAAGGAGAAAGAGGATGAGGAGAAGGTGGAGGGGGAGAAGGAGGAGGAAAGTGGTTCACGGTTGTGGAGGATGGAAGGAGGAGGAGGTGGAGGAGAAAGAGCAAAAGGTGGAGGAGGAGGTGGAGGAGGAGAAGGTGGAGAAGGAGAAAGTGGAGGAGGAGGAGGTGGGGGAGGAGGAAAGGGGTTCGCCGTTGTGGAGGATGGAAGGTGGTATTTGGTATTTTGTTGTTGTTGTGGTGGTGGTGGTGGTGGTGGTGGTGAGAGGTCGGGGTTGTGGTGGTGGTGGTGAGGTGGCGATGTTTGTTGTTGACCGTCTGATGAAATTTGAATTCTGGTGAACATACTTGTTCGTTCCTCTCGCCCGTGCCATCCTGCCCTGTCTCTGCATTCATTAAAGCCCACCCCACCCTATACCCCCCTCCTTTAAAAAACAACAACAGTTTTTTGTTGTTTTTTTTGTATTCTTGGTGTGTGTGTGTGTGCGTGTGTGTGTGTGTGTGTGTGTGTGTGTGTGTGTGTGTGTGTGTGTGTGTGTCTGTGTGTGAGTGCGTGCGTGTGTGTGCGTGCGTGTGTGTGTGTGTGTGTGTGTGTGTGTGTGTGTGTGTGTGTGTGTGTGTGTGTGTGTGTGCGTGTGTGTGTGTGTGTGTGCACCGTGCTTTTCATCATAAAGCTGGTTTTTGTCAAAAAAAACAAAAAAACAAAAACAAAACAAAACAAAACAAAGCAAAACAAACAAAAAAAACAAACAAAAAAACCCCACCAAAAACAAAAAACAAAAAAACAAAACAACCCATACCATACCTGGTAAGTATTTATTTATTAATTTATTTATTTGTTTGTTTACCTATATATTATCTGTTTATTTATTTTGATTATCTATTGTTTGTTTGTCTGTTAATGTATCATGCTTGCCACGTTTAATTTTCATTTCATGTACCTTTCAGTATTTCATCTTGTTTCGTTGCATTTATGTTACATAACATAATGTTTGGTTCGGTTACTTTGTTTCATTTCGTTTGCTTTATCTTACATATTTTAGTGTTTTTTTTATATTTTTGTTTTGTTTCTCTATGTTATTCTGTTCTATTCTGTTTTGCTATTTCAAGATCTGATTAGTGCGTTTGGTTTATGCGAAGGTTAGACTTCTTCTTCTTCTTCTTTCTTTCTTTCATCTTTTTCTTCTTCTTTCTTTCTTTCTTTTTTTCTTCTTCTTTTTTCTTTCTTTCTTTCTTCTTCTTTTTTCTTTCTTTCTTTCTTTCCCCCTCCTCTTCTTCTTCTTTCTTTCTTTCT
>NC_134877.1:67618191-67625691 GCF_041734735.1 Babylonia areolata | reverse complement strand
AAAACGCACACATCATTATAATAAAAGACACCGACACGCCCCGTTCCTTCCTCAGGAGGAAGGTGGCAGAATGGTTAAGACGCTCAGCTGCCAATACAGAGAGTCCGTGAGGGTGTGGGTTCGAATCCCGCTCTCGCCCTTTCTCCTAAGTTTGACTGGAAAATCAAACTGAGCGTCTAGTCTTTCGGATGAGATGATAAACCGAGGTCCCGTGTGCAGCACGCACTTGGCGCACTAAAAAAAGAACCCATGGCAACGAGAGTGTTGTCCTCTGGCGAAATTACGTAAAATGAAATCCACTTTCATAGGTACACAAATATGTAAGCATGCACTCAAGGCCTGACTAAGCGCGTTGGGTTATGCTGCTGGTCAGGCATCTGCTCAACAGATGTGGTGTAGCGTGTATGGATTTGTCCGAACGCAGTGACGCCTCCTTGAGAAAGTGAAACTGAAACTGAAACTGAAACTTCCTCAGGTTGGTGTTTTTCACCTCAGCACCAACCCGCCTTGTCAGTCCGACCCACCCACCTGGCCTCTTGTCTCTCTGTCATCCTTGTCTGAAGCCCTTCCTGTACATGATCCCGTCTCCATGATCTCCTGTGCTGTCGGCTGGTGCAGCCACATGGCATTTCTCTGGTCATTGTCATAGCTGCAAGTATGATTGCCGCTGTCGACACCATTCTGTACGTTCAGCTCGTTTTTTTACACCTTAATTCACTCAGTACGGCCAGTCCTCTCTTCTCCTCTACACAGACCCCTCGGATGTCCAGTGGGTGTCTGAATGACCCAACCTTTAGCTTCCGTCATCAGAATTGTGGTATTCTTTGTCAACATTCACGTCTTCAGTATAAGAGCCTTCCGCTTGCAATATTTTGATGATGGTAATTGGGGTGAAACGCTGTTAATGTCGTCTCTTTCGCCGTTCGTATGGAGAGAGTTAACTCGGCTATTGGTGGTGGTGGTGGTGGTGGTGGTGGTAATGATGATGATGATGATGATGATGATGATGGTGATGGTGACAGCGATGATATCGATAACGATGACGTCGAAGCTGATAATGACAAGGTTCACGGCATGTCAGGTTGATTTCAATAAGTGTCCGTCTCATGACGGGTGCATTAGCCGAGTGGTTAAAGCGTTGGACTTTTAATGTGAGTGTCACGGGCTCGAATCTCGGTAACGGCGTCTGGAGGGTAAAGGTCGCAGATTTTTCTGATCTCCCAGGTCAACGTATGTGCAGACCTGCTAGTGCCAGAAGATCAAGTACGCACGTTAAAGATCCTGTAAACCATCTCATCGTTTAGTGGGTTATGGAAACAAGAACGCATCCAGCATGCGCACCCTCGAAAACGGAGTATGACTGCCTACATGGTGGAGTTAAATAAACAAAACATTCATACTCGTAAAATGTTACATGTCTGTGTGAGAGTGTATGTCTGCGTGCCTGAAATCTGATTGAATGACACAGGAAACTAATGATGAGCGCCCAATGGCAGCTGTCAGTCGCCTCTACCCAGGTAGGCAGTCGTAGAGCACTTAAAGCTTGGTCTCCGACAGAGGACAGCCGTTATATAAGTATTCTTATCATCATCATGTTGTCAGCGGACTGCATCAGTGATTACATCGGTAAGTTGCGTGATAATGTTGGTTAGTTGCATGAAATGTCTTCCTAATGTTGCCGATTACTTGATATGCATCAACAGTCTGTTTCACGGCATCAGTAAATTGCATCTCTCTTCCTTTTCCTCTTCCTCCTCCTCCTCTTCCTTATTCTTCTTCTTTATGTTTTTTTTTGTGTGTCGTTCTTTATTTTTTTCTATGTTTTGTGTCGTTAAATGGGCAGAATTGTTAAAAGGCCTTTACTGTGCCTAATTCTTTACCCATTAAAGATTCAATCAATCAATCTTCGTCTTCTTCTTCTTCTTCTTCTTCTTCTTCTTCTTCTTCTTCTTCTATCCCATAATCTCATGATCGAAAGGGCACCACCAATGACCTGCCAACCACTTCATACACCATAAAGAAGATGACAGACTGTTAAGAGAGACTACCTGAAGTCATCGCTTATTTGCATCAACAGTTTTTTCTTTTTCGATAATTTCAGTAACAGTGGGCGGGCGCAACAGCCGAGAAAGCGTTGGACTTTCAATCTGAGGGTCCCGGGTTCGATCCTCGGTGGCGCCTGGTGGGTAAAGGGTGGAGATTATTCCGATCTCCCAGGTCAACATATGTGCAGACCTGCCAGTGCCTGAACCCCCTTCGTGTGTATACGCACGCAGAAGACCAAATACGCACGTTAAAGATCCTGTAATCCATGTCAGCGTTCGGTGGGTTATGGAAACAAGAACATACCCAGCATGCACACCCCCGAAAACGGAGGGGTAAATAAACAAAAAGGTCATGCACGTAAAATGTTAAATGTTACATGTTTGTCTGAGTGTGTAGTTGTACGTGCCTGAAATCTGATTGAATGACACAGGAAACGAATGATGAGCGCCCAATGGCAGCCGTCAGTCGGCTCTACCCAGGTAGGCAGCCTGTTGTGTAAATGACTCCGTATGTGTAAAGCGCTTAGAGCTTGGTCTCCGACCGAGGATAAGCGCTATATAAATATCCATATCCATCCATCCATCCAACAGTAAGTCTCAGGACGTTCGTTAAAACTGCATCCACAACCAGACGTTCCTCTCATATGGGATGAAATGCATGGAATGTCTACTTCGTAATGTATTTGTATTTGTATTACTTTTTATCACAACAGATTTCTAAATGTGAAGTTCGGGCAGCTGTCCCCAGGGAGAGCGCATCGCTATACTCCAGCGCCACCCTTTTTTCTCTTTTTTTTTCCTGCATGCAGTTTTATTTGTTTTTCCTATCGAAGTGGATTTTTCTACAGAATTTTGCCAGGGACAACCCTTTTGTTGCCGCGGGTTCTTTTACGTGCGCTAAGTGCATGCTGCAAACGGGACCTCAGTTTATCGTCTCATCCGAATGACTAGCGTCCAGACCACCACTCAAGGTCTAGTGGAGGGGGAGAAAATATCGGCGGCTGAGCCGTGATTCGAACCAGCGCGTTCAGATTCTCTCTCACTTTTAGGCGAACGCGTTACCTCTAGGCCATTACTCCTGTCGACAGGTTGACAGTTCTACGCCATCAGTCTGCCTCATGAGGTCGGTTCGTGTCCATGGATGTGATGACGTTGGCTAAGTGCGTGACTTCAGCCTGCCTCATGACAGGCTGGCACACGTTTCGCATGCAACAAAATAAAACCACTCCCCTGCTTTTTCATCATCGTGTCACCGTGTCAGCAGGGTATTTTCGCCTACACAACCATACACGTTCCGCCTATTCTCCCATACACATTTCGCCTATACACCCTACCAGTTTCGCCTACACATCCATACTAGTTTCGCCTGCACACTCTACCAGTTTCGCCCACACACCCATACTCATTTTTCATATCCACCCATACTCATTTCGCCTACATACCCATACTCATTTTGCCTACACACACGTACTCATTTTGCCTACACACACGTACTCATTTTGCCTGCATACACATACTCATTTTTCCTACACACATACTTATGTTTCCTACACACATACTATTTCGCCTACACTCCCACGTAAGTTTCGCCAAAGGTCAAGTCATGCTCACATTCCATGCACGACAGATACTTCTTTTTATCGACTTAAAACTTCTGAAACAGAATGAAGCCATGCATGTTGCACTCATGCAATATAGACGTCTTTATTCATTCACCTGGTAATAAATTATTGTTTGTACAAATGAACATAGTTACCTCGAATATATCGCATTAAGTTTATAAGACAGATGAAATCAAAGCTGTTGGTGGATAGGAAGAGCAGCAAGTGCAGTCATTTTCAAATGAAAGACAAAAAACAAAAACAAAACAAAAAACAAACAAAAACAACAACAAACAAACAAACCCTTATCTTGTCCAGAAACGAAATGAACTCCGAAATATATAATTTCAGTTAAAAGAAAAAGAGTATTCTGAATTAAAACCCCTAATAATAATGATAAAAATAATTAGGAAATATGAGATTATTACCGTCGAAGCAGGTCAGAATCTATACATTAAAATTTTAGACAGAGCAAAGGGGGCACAGGTTAAGTCAATGATAACACGAAGTGAAGAAGGGGAACACAATACAAACTATTATAGTAGTTTAGAAATGTCGAGAGGGAACAAGGAATGCTATAACAAGATTAGATCAAGACAATGGCGAAACTATATCTGATCAGAATGACTCACCACATGAACAGGTTACATTCTGTGAGTATTTATATAATCAGAGAACCACAACAGAAAACGTTCAAGGAGCAATAAATGTGTTTATAGAAAACGAAACTTGTCCACACCTACATAAAGACGGAGCTACTGTATGCGAGGGAAACGTTCGTTCGTTCTTTAGTTTAACGTCTTTTCACTGTAAGTGATATAAGACGAAAAACGTTTCTATAGAAGAAAATTGAAAAAAAACCAAACAAACAAACAACCAAAACAACAACAACAACAAAACTAACAAACAAAAAACCACATCAACTAAAGAATGGCGCAGTCCCCGTTAGCGACGGTATTACTATGAGTATATTAATTTCTTTCAGATTAAGATAGGTAAAACAGTTACAGACTTAGTAGCCGAATCATTCTATAAAGGAACACTCCCATGCTCTGAAAACTAAGGAATAATCACGCTGCTGCTCAAAAGTTAAGATCTAAGCAGAGATAAATTGAATGATTGGAGATCCACTGGAGGCCTATAACTCGAAGCAACTCTACAAAAATATTTGCTAAAGCTTTAGCAGAGCGACTCAGTAAAGTAATACACAAACTAGTTAGTTGACGAGGATCAGGTGGGATTTCTTATAGGCAGAAATAAATATCGCTACAGTCATAAAAAAACAATAGATGATGCGATTTACTACCTAAATAAAACAAAAAAAACGAGCTGCCTACTTACATGTGACTGCTCCAAAGGGTTTAATTCTATCTCTAAAACATTTATGCTTCACGTATTTGATGTGTTCGGATTTGGAGGCAGATTTTTAAAAACAATTTGATTTATGTTTCAAATAATGGGATTTCAAGCTCTTTAAACCAGAAATCCAAAACGATTCATCACTAGGCCAAAGATTATAAAGAAAATGGTAACAGCTGGAACAGAATTAGAAATCTCACGCGGTTTCTATTTTTGGCGCAGAAAACTTGGATTCGTTTTAAAGTTGAATTCATCAGCTAAGATTTACTCTTTGGTGTCCAAAATTCCTCTCAGCTCAAGAATGATTTCCAACATTATTAATCTTGTTATTTTAGTGGGAAAATGATTTTGAGCATCTATTGAAAAACGGAACGCCTTTACATTGCAGCTTTGATCGGGAAATGAATAATTATCAGAAAATTCACACCTAATTACACATTACTGTAACTTGCTTGTTACACACCGATGCGCATACTCGCAGGCACGCACTCATAATCACACACCCCACCCCCACTCCCCCGACACGCGCACACTCACTCACACTCACTCACACACACACACACACACACACACACACACACACACACACACACACACACACACACACACACACACACACACAGAGTAATTGAGAGGAGGTGGATGACATCTACACTATGGTTACACACAGCAGAGTAAGAACCCAGGTAGATAAACACTCATCAGACATTGAAAATGAAGGAAAAAATATCCATCATCCGAAACAAAAAACAACCTCACTGAGAATGTTAATGTTCATATGATTGTCAGATTACATACCTGAAAATTAATGTTTTAGATCACATACCTAATGTGAGTCATGTTTACCTTGTATGTGCCAGATTTTATACCTGATGTGATGTGAGTCATGTTATATACCTGGTGTGATGTGAGTCATGTCATATACCTGATGTGATGTGAGTCATGTTATATACCTGGTGTGATGTGAGTCATGTCATATACCTGTGATGTGAGTCGTGTTGTATACCTGATGTATGCCAGATTGTATACCTGGTGTGATGTGAGTCATGTTTACCTGATGTATGCTAGATTGTATACGTGGTGTGATGTGAGTCATGTTTTATACCTGGTGTATGCCAGATTGTATACCTGGTGTGATGTGAGTCATGTTTTATACCTTATGTATGCCATATTTTATACCTGATGTGATATGAGTCTTGTTATATATACCTGATGTGCGCCAGATTACATGCCTGGTGTCAGTCATGTCATTATACCAGATGTGTGGCATATCTGGGTTTTTTCTTTAAATGCGCAAAAAATAACTCACAGTATCGGTCAGTTACATACCGAGCCATTCTCCTCCATTGTTAGAATTGTGGTATTCTTTGTCAACATTCACCTCTTCAGTATAAGAGCCTTCCGCTTGTAATATTTTGATGATGGTAATTAGGGTGAAACGCTGTTAACGTCGTCTCTTTCGCCGTTCGTATGGAAAGAGTTAATCATCTTGCTCTTGTGCTCCCCCCCCCCCCCCCCCCCCCCCCCCCCCCCCCCCCCCCAAGGTGAATCATGTATACGTGGTGAGTGTCTTCAGACACCTTTTCTTTCTTTCTCACAAAATTATCGCGATCACCGAAACATTCATGTGGTAGATTCAGAATTCTGCATTCCAAGTTATTTCTGGCTCTTAATGAGGGTGGGTGGTCGGTATCAAGCAACAAACGGCCAGTTTTTCCATTTCAACAAAGCCCCAGTGCTGATTTAGGTCCCCCTTGCTGTCTTGCTTTGACCCACTCTCTCTCACTCTGTCTGTCTGTCTCTCTCTCTCCCCCCTCTGCCTCGTTCCCCACCCCTGTCTCTCTCTCTCTCCCTCTACTTCCTTCCCCCACGCCACCTCTCTCTCTCCATCTCCTTCCCTCTCTCCCTCTCTCTCCCTCCTTCCCTCTCTCCTTCCCTCTCCCCCCTCCCTCCCCTCTCTCCCTCATTCCCTCTCTCTCTCCCTCCTCATCTCCCTCTCTCTCTCTCCATCTACCTCCTCACCTCTCTCTCTATGTCTCTGTCTCTGATCATCATCGCTGTCTTGCACAGTTTCCTGTTTTCTACCCTTTATTTTGGACTAGCGTGTCAAGGAGGAAAAAAAAAAGAAAAAAAAAGAAAGAAAAACAACAACAACAAAAAACAAACACGTTTTTATAAAAACAAAACTCTTTGTTTAAAGACCATAATAATAAAAAATAAATAAATAAATAAAATAAAATAAAACCGGAAAGACGAAAAACAAGAAAAAGAAGAACAAGACAGAACAAAAAGAGATGGAGATGCGTGGTGTATATTTTGTTGTTGTCGTTGTAGTTTTTAACTCACTTGTGTAAACAAAGTGAGTCTCTGTTTTAACCCGGTGTTCGTTTGTCTCTGTGTGTCCGTGGTAAACTTTAACATTGACATTTTCTCTGCAAATACTTTGTCAGTTGATACCAAATTAGTCATAAAAATAGGAAAAATTCAGTTCTTTC
>NC_134877.1:67600691-67610691 GCF_041734735.1 Babylonia areolata | reverse complement strand
GAAATTCGGGCTGCTCTCCACAGGGAGAGCGCGTCGCTACACTGAGAGCGCCATCCATTTTTTTATTTATTTTATTTTATTTATTTATTTATTTTTTGATTTTTTTTTTTTTTTGTATCTTTTCCTGCGTGCAGTTTTATTTGTTTTTCCTATCGGAGTTGATTTTTTTTAACAGAATTTTACCAGGAACAACCTTTTTGTTGCCTTGGGTTCTTTTTTACGTGCTCTAAGTGCATGCTGCACATGGGATCTCGGTTTATCGTCTCACCCGAATGACTAGCGTCCAGAACACCATTCTAGGTCTAGAGGAGGGGGAGAAAATATTTGGCGACAGTACTGTGATTCGAACCAGTGCGCTCAGATTCTCTCGCTTCCTAGGCGGACGCGTTACCTCTAGGTCATCACTCCATTGGTGTTCTGTTTTCATCCTGTGTTGGTGTGTTGTCAATCTGTGTGTGTGTGCGTGTGTGTGTGTGTGTGTGTGTGTGTGTGTGTGTGTGTGTGTGTGTGTGTGTGTGTGTGTGTGTGTGTGTGTGTGTGTGTTTGATCTGTGGATCCCAGCGCCCGAGAAGCCGACCAACCTGAACCTCAGCAACTCTGCGCCCTACATGCTGTACAAAATCAAGTCAGGGGAAATGGAGCTGTGCGACATTCTGGTGACCTGGGACCCCCCCAAGTACCGCCGCTACCGGAACTCCATCAGTAACTACACACTGGCCTTCCGCAAGGCTCCGGACATGATGAATGCTCACGTTATCGAGCCCCACAGAGGGCAGTTCCATCTGCCTGCTGTGAGTCTGATCTCCTTCTTCTTCTTCTTCTCCTCCTCCTCCTTCTTCTTCTTCCCCTCCTCCTCCTCCTCCTCCTCCTCCTTCTTCTTCTTCTCCTCCTCCTCCTTCTTCTTCTTCCCCTCCTCCTCCTCCTCCTCCTTCTTCTTCTTCCCCTCCTCCTCCTCCTCCTTCTTCTTCTTCTCCTCCTCCTCCTTCTTCTTCTTCCTCCTCCTCCTTATTCTTCTTCTCCTCCTCCTCCTTCTTCTTCTTCCCCTCCTCCTCCTCCTTCTTCTTCTTCTCCTCCTCCTCCTTCTTCTTCTTCCTCCTCCTCCTTATTCTTCTTCTCCTCCTCCTCCTTCTTCTTCTTCCCCTCCTCCTCCTCCTTCTTCTTCTTCCTCCTCCTCCTTCTTATTCTTCTTCTCCTCCTCCTCCTTCTTCTTCTTCCCCTCCTCCTCCTCCTTCTTCTTCTTCTCCTCCTCCTCCTCCTCCTCCTACTACTACTTCTTCTTCTTCCTCCTCCTCCTTCTTCTTCCTCCTCCTCCTTATTCTTCTTCTCCTCCTCCTCCTTCTTCTTCTTCCCCTCCTCCTCCTCCTCCTTCTTCTTCTTCTCCTCTTCCTCCTACTACTACTACTTCTTCTTCTTCTTCCTCCTCCTCCTTCTTCTTCTTCTCCTCTTCCTCCTCCTACTACTACTTCTTCTTCTTCCTCCTCCTCCTTCTTCTTCTTCCCCTCCTCCTCCTCCTCCTTCTTCTTCCTCCTCCTCCTTCTTTTTGTTCTTGTTGTTCTCGTTCTTCTTCTTCTTCCTTCTCCTCCTTCTCTCCCCCCCCCCATCCTCCTCCTCCTCCTCCTTCTTCTTCTTCCTTCTCCTCCTCCTTCTTCTTCCTCCTCCTCGTTCTCCTTCTTCTTCTTCTCCCCCTTCTCCTCCCCCTTCCTCTTCTTCTCCTTCTTCTTCCTTAACTATGTGAAGAGCCTTTGGGGCCACCAACTGCACAATGGTGGATCTGTGATAGTCTGGAGAAATTAACTGACTGTCGGATTATGTGTGCAGTGGGCCACCAACTACACCATCAAGGAGTGCCACTGGGACGGGATCTACGAGGTGTCCCTGAGGGCCCAGTCCGTGGGCGGCAAGAGTGATGAAGTCACCGCCAACATCGTCCTAGGTCTGGGAGCTAGACCTTTGTGTATAAGTTGTGTGTATAATAGACACATACGCACTCGCGTGCACATATAAACGCACACACGCACACACATACACATACACACACACACACTCGTACAGAACACGGCCACGCAGACACGTACGCATGCAGGGACATAAGCACGTACATGAGGATTTTGCGACACATGAGAACCATATCATCATCATCAGCAGCAGCAGCAGCAGCAGGAGTAGTAGTAGTAGTAGTAGTAGTAGTAGTAGTAGTAGTAGTAGTAGTAGTAGTAGTAGTAGCTGCAGCTGCAGCAGTAGTAGTAGTAGCTGCAGCAGCAGCAGTAGTAGTAAACTAAACGTTCAGGATATCATATTTGATAGCTAATTAAGCAAACAGATAGTGGGCGGTAGCAATGTTATAGATGTTCCGATTGCTTGGTTAAAAAAACAACAAAAAAACTATAACAACAACAACAACAACAGGAACAACAACAAACACTTAGAATTTGAACAGCATCAAACACATTGATGGAAATGTCTTGTTCGTGCACAGACAGTGGAAGTTTTTCATGAACCGTGTTTTAGGTCGCTTCCACAGTTTCATTGTGATTTCCAACTTTTCGAACTCCCTTTGTCTCCTATTAGGAAACGGGTATGCTGACTTCTATGACAACACGGATACGGGTAAGTGTGTGTGTGTGTGTGTGTGTGTGTGTGTGTGTGTGTGTGTGTGTGTGTGTGTGTGTGTGTGTGTGTGTGTGTTTTGTGTATATGGGCGTGCGTTGTTGATATTGTTTTTCTTGTTCTTGTTCTTCTTGTTCTTGTTCATGTTCTTGTTCTTCTTGTTCGTCTTCATGTTCATGTTCATGTTCTTCTTGTTCTTGTTCTTGTTCGTGTTCTTTTTTTTTTTCTTGTATACGTTTGGGTGCGCGAGTGCACTGCACAGGTCTTCGTGTATGCATGTGTGTATGTGCTCATATCTATCTATCTACCTATCTAATATATATATATATATATATATATATATATATATATATATATATATATATATATATATATATATATATATATATATATATATATATATATATATATATATATATATTTGCAATGCTTTTCCGTCCTTGTCTTCGTCATATTCATATTTTACAACCTTTCTTTTTTGGTTTCGTTTTCTTGTAGGAATATTTGTTTATGTTGTGGTTGTGTACCTCAGTGATCGAATTTCTCAGAAGTCCAGATAGTGAATGGATTCTCCAATTTCTGATCTTTGCTTAAACTGATCTGATCTCATCCAATCTCATCTTACCACGTCTTATCTAAAAAAAAAAACTGACCAAGATGCCGTGACAGACTTGGTTAAATACTGGACTTCTGATGCACTAACGACCAAGGTTTGAGGGCCCGTTTCGGCATAGTGGTGTGTCCTCTGGGAAGGCACTTTAGCCCGATTTTTCTTCACTGCACCCACATGTGTGATGGGTGCAGATACCTGACCTGAGGACAAAGCTGCGGAACGAGAACGATTACGCCTCCCATCCACCTCACACTCCACCTCTCCCCCAGCTTCCTGTGCCGATACCTTGGACACCGTGGATATTAGTTCGCTGCCTCGATGGTCGTTGAAAATGTTCTGGTTCCTTTAAGGTGCAGGCTGTGGTGTTGTCTTGTCTTGTCTTGTCTTGTCTGACCTGACCTGACTTGACTTGACCTGACCTTCCCTTACCTTATCTTACCTCATTACCTGTCCTTACCTTACCTGACTTTAACTTACCTTACCTTAACTTAGCTTACCTTACCTTACCCTACCCTACCTTACCTGATTTGACCTTACTCTACCCTACCCACCTGACCTGACCTGACCTTCCCTTACCTTATCTTACCTCATACCTTTCTTTACCTTACCTTACCTGACTTTAACTTACCTTAACTTACCTTACATTACCCTACCCTACCTTACCTGATCTGACCTTACCCTAGCCACCTGACCTGACCTGACTTTATTCTACCTGACCTAACCTGACCCTACCTGACCTAACCCACTTGACCTCGACCCACCTCAGCTGACCTGACCTGACCTCACCCTCCCCCACCCCACTCTACCTGACCTGACCTGACCTTTTTTTTTCTTTTTTGTTTTACCTTCCCTTCCCTTCTCTTCCCTTACCTTTACCTTTACCTTACCACCACCGCCGCCACAGAGACGGACGACCGGGCAGTGCTGTACGCCACAGCGGCCCCAGTGGTGTTAGGCATCGTGGCTGTGGTGGTGTGCCTGCTGTTCCGCTGGAGGATCCACTCCGCCAAGACTGTCAACATGGACAACCCCTTCCGGAGAGAGGTACACATGTGACCCACGAGCAGTCACTGCTCCTTTGTCTTCAGTGTTGTTTTATTTGGCTTCCTTGACAAAAGAACATCTGGTCTCAGGTTTCATATACTCAGCAAGTAGTTATTTCAAAACTGGACTTCGTGTAGGGTTCTCTTGTTGTTTCTGTTCAGATTGTAACTATGACGTACTGTGTGTCATGTTCGAAATAAAAAGTAAACTAAGGAGGGTCGACGGAGAGGGTTGGATCTCAATATCCCATCACTGAACAACATGATCGTACGTAAGTATTTTCAAAAGACGGTAGGTAGTTTACTGCAGATAATATAGCATTCTCTATTCTGTATTCCTCTCCAAAAATTATATCAACCCAGTCTGTATTCCTCTGTCCATGAAATAGGAGATCACCCCTAATCTGTTTTCTCCATTCCTCTGTCTAGGAGATCAACCCAGTCCATATTCTCTATTTCTCTGTCTAGATCAACCCAGTCCATATTCTCTATTTCTCTGTCCAGGAGTTTTGTGTTCCTTTGTCCAGGAGATCAACCCAATGTGTATGTCGCTGTCCAGGAAATCATCCCAGTCTGTATTCCTCTGTCCAGGAAATCAACCAAGTCTCTATTCATCTGTCTAAGATATCAACCCAATCCGTGTCCCTATGTCCAGGTGATTAACCCAGTCGGTATCCCTCTGTTCAGAAGATCAATCCAGTCTCTGTTCCTCTGTCTAAGATATCATCCCAGTCTCTATTCCTCTGTCCAGGAGATCAACTCAGTCTATATTCCGTATTCCCCTGTCCAGGAAAACAGTTCAATCCGTATTCTGTATTCATCTGTCCAGGAGATCAACCATTCTGTATTCCTATGTCCAGGTGATCAACCCAATTTGTATTTCCTCTATCCAGAAGATCAACCCAATCTCTATTCCTCTGTCCAAGACATTAACCCAATCTGTATTCCTCTGTCCAGGAGATCAACCAGTCTATATTCCTATGTCCAGGTGACCAACCAGATTTGCATTTCCTCTGTCCAGAAGATCAACCCAATCTCTATTCCTCTGTCCAAGACATTAACCCGATCTGTGTTCCACTTTACACTATCCAGGAGATCAACCCAATCTGTATTTCCACTATCCAGGAGATTAACCCAATCTGAATTTCGACTATCCAGGAGATCAACCCAATCTGTATTTCCACTATCCAGGAGATTAACCCAATCTGAATTTCGACTATCCAGGAGATCAACCAAATCTGTATTTCCACTATCCAGGAGATCAACCCAATCTGTATTCCCTCTGTCTAGGAGATCAACCCAATCTCTACATCTATGTCCTGAGATTAATCGAATCTGTATTCCCTATTCATCTGCCAAAGAGATCATCTGAATCTGTACCCTCTAGTTCTCTGTCCAGGAGATCAACCCAATCTGTGTTCCTCTGTCCAGGAGATCATCCCAGTCTGTATTTCCTCTGTCCAGGAGATCAACCCAATCTATATTTCCTCTGCCCAGGAGATCAACTGAATCTGTATCCTCTAGTCCTCTGTCTAGGAGATCATCCCAGTCTGCATTCCTCTGTCCAGGAGATCATCCCAATCTGTATTCCTCTGTCCAGGAGATCAACCCAATCTGTATTTCCTTTGTCCAGGAGATCAACCCAATGTGTATGTCGCTGTCCAGGAGATCAACCCAATCTGTATTCCCTCTGTCGAGGAGATCAACCCAATCTGTATTTCCTCTATCCAGGAGATCAACCCAATCTGTATTCCCTCTGTCCAGGAGATCAACCCAATCTGTATTTCCTCTATCCAGGAGATCAACCCAATCTGTATTCCCTCTGTCCAGGAGATCAACCCAATCTGTATTCCCTCTGTCGAGGAGATCAACCCAATCTGTATTTCCTCTATCCAGGAGATCATCCCAATCTGTATTCCCTCTGTCCAGGAGATCAACCCAATCTGTATTTCCTCTATCCAGGAGATCATCCCAATCTGTATTTCCTCTGTCCAGGAGATCAACCCAATCTGTATTCCCTCTGTCGAGGAGATCAACCCAATCTGTATTCCCTCTGTCCAGGAGATCAACCCAATCTGTATTCCTTCTGTCCAAGATATCAACCCAGTATCTACATCTTTGTCCTGAGATCAATCGAATCTGTATATATATATAGTCAGTCGTGGCCGACTATGACCATCAGAACAGCAGAGGAAGCAACTGCTGTTCCGACTATTTCCTCTGTCCAGGAGATCAACCCAATCTGTATTCCCTCTGTCCAGGAGATCAACCCAATCTGTATTTCCTCTGTCCAGGAGATCAACCCAATCTGTATTCCCTCTGTCCAGGAGATCAACCCAATCTGTATTCCCTCTGTCCAGGAGATCAACCCAATCTGTATTCCCTCTTTCCAAGAGATCAACCCAATCTGTATTTCCTCTTTCCAGGAGATCAACCCAATCTACGAGTGTGCGGTGATGAAGGGAACGGATGACTCGCAGTTCCTTCTGCCGGACGAGTACGAGATCGACTTCTCTGCACTGAGGATCACGGAGACTATCGGGGAAGGGGCCTTCGGCAAAGTGCTCAAGGCCGAGATCGATTTCTCCATCTCTGCTGTCGGGGGCCGTTCTTCTGGCTCCAAGACTGTGGCCGTCAAAATGCTGAAAGGTATGGGTGCCATAAGACCCCCGCTATATATATATATATATATATATATATATATATATATATATATATATATATATATATATATATATATATATATATATATATATATATATATATTATTTTATTTTTTATTTATTTTATTTTTTTAAGAGGGTGAAGCAGACGTGCGGTAGCGTAATGGGTCAGCAGTATGTATTCTCCTAGTTCTTCTTGGTTTTCTTGTTCCTCTTCATGTTCTTCTCCTTCTAATCAGTAGTAATAGTAGTAGTAGTAGTAGTAGTAGTAGTAGTAGTAGTAGTAGTAGTAGTAGTAGTAGTAGTAGTAGTAGTAGTAGTAGTAGTAGTAGTTTTTTATCCACATCTCGTCATCATCACAGTCATTCTCATTATTATCCTTTCCTTTCCGGTACACCACCACGCTAATAACAACAACATTGATGGTAATAATAATAATAATAATAAGAAGAAGAAGAAGAAGAAGAAGAAGAAGAAGAAGAATCATCATCATCATCATCATCATCATCATCATCATCATCATCATCGTCATCATCATCATCATCATCATCATCATCATCATCATCATCACTGAGTAGAATAGAACAGAATATAATAAAATAAATCTTTATTACCAAGTGTACCGGGGACATAAGGAATATTAAGAGGGGGCGGGGTGCGGGGGAGCGGGGGGGGAGGGTGGATGGGTTGGGGGGTAGTACATAACAAGGTACAAACATTAATCGAAAATCATACACAAACACAAATATGGTAGAATATAGGATACATACACGTGCATATCATCATCATCATCATCATCATCATCATCATCATCATCGTCATCATCATCATCATCATCATCATCATCATCATCATCATCATCATCATCACCACCACCATCATCACAATCACAATCATAATCATAATTACCATAATCATGATACTAATCATGACAATAAAACACCAACAACAGAGCACGCGACTCCTGACGAGCGGCGGAACCTGCTGCTGGAGATCGAGGCCATGAAACAGCTGGGGCAGCACCAGAACATCGTGTCCATCATCGCCTGCATCACCTGCGCCTCCAGACCCTGCCTCGTCATGCACTACTGCCCGCTCGGGGACCTCCGCAACTACCTGCGCAGGAACAGGAAGAGGGTGCGTAGTGATGATAACATTGATGATGATGAAGATGATGATGATGATAATGATAATGATAATCATTAGTAGTAGTAGTAGTAGTAGTAGTAGTAGTAGTAGTAGTAGTAGTAGTATCATTATTATTATTGCATTGTATTGTATTGCATTGTATTACTCTTTTTTTTGTCGGTGTGTGGGGGGTGTGTGTGTGGGGGGGGGGGGGCGGTGAGGGAGCAGGGGGGCGGTGGGGGGGGGGGGAATGGGAGGTGGGTTTGTTGGGGCTAGGGATGGGGGATAGATGTGTCAGGGGTGATGGTAGTTGGCGTTGGCGTGAGTGGATGCACTGACCTAAAAAAAATAAAAATAAAATAATAATAATAGGTGGATAGCGCATGCCTTCTTTGAGCCCCCTTGCTATCTGAAGCCAGCGGAAGTGTTCAGTCAAAAATTTTGCTACACGTGGGAATATAGCGCGAAGCAGTAACTTCATATAATATTATGTAGTCGAGCGCTCAGCTGGCTTCAAGGTAAGCTTTCACTCGGTCGCGGCGTTAGTTAAGCTGACGTTCCTGTGTGTGCCTCCACAGCAAGTACGTGTCACTGCACTGTTTTTTTTTCTGTAATAACTTTGGTAAATAAACCATTGGCAGATATCATTCAAGACACCACATCTGGCATGTCGTGGGGGCAAGCACAACACGATGTCGTCAAAGATACACGGTTACAGTTCAGAAACTACCACCAGTCAGCAGACGACGAGTAACAATATGGCGTAAGGAAAAAAAAAAAACAAGCAAAAAAAAAAAACCACACACCAAAAAACAAACCAATATGGCGTCCAGTTGACTTCAGCTTTCCTGGGCAATGAGCTACCCATCCATTTTAAGAACAGTGGAGTTGATGCGTGTGTTTGTGGGAAGTATGGGGATGGAGGGTGGGGTGTGTGCGGGGTTGGGGGTTGTGGGGTGTGGGGGGGAGCGTATAGGTTTTCATATCTAACCCCTTAACTTCGGAATCTTGGTGAAATTTTGGACAGTGTGGCATTGAGTCTGAAGTACAGTTAATTAACCCTTTGTCTACTGCTCAGTTAACGGTGGAACTGATTTTGCTGGTCAGAACTAACAAAAACCCAGAGGAAGCAGTCCAGAAATAAATAAAAAAGGAACTGACATCCGAACCTGAAAGTTTCAGTCTTGTCGCAGTGTGGTGACAGCCCTTCACTGTTAAGCCGTAATGTGTCTGCAGTAGTCAAAGGGATGTTGAGATCATGTGGTTAGGTGTTTCTTTCTTTCTGTCTGGCTGTCTTTCTGTCTGTCTGTCTTTCTTGTTGATAGAGCGGGTGCTTACGGAATGGAGGTCAGCACAGATAAATCCAAAACCATGGTAAACAAGGTGAACATGGCCCATGCCACTATTTTCATGAACGGAGAACAACTGGAAGATGTCGGGAACTTCAAATATCTAGGAGCAACCCTGACAAAAGATGGAAGCAGCAAAGCAGAAATAAGAATTCGCATTGGCACAGCCACCGCAGCCATGACCAAACTGAACAGAGTGTGGAAAAGTAACATCCGATTCTCCACAAAATTCAAACTCTACAAAGCCCTGGTAGTCTCCATTGTACTGTATGGTTGCGAGGCATGGACACTGACGGCCGAAACTGAAAGGAAAACCCAGGCCTTCGAGAACAAATGCCTGAGGAAGCTCCTTCAAATTCCCTGGATCGAGCACAGGACCAATGAACATGTACGGAGCAGAATTGAGAACCTTGCTGGACCTCAGGAACCTCTCCTTTCAACTGTGAAGAGACGCAAGCTGATATGGTTTGGACACAACACTCGACACACCAGCTTGTCCAAAACAATCATGCAAGGCACTATCGAGGGCAGGAGAAGAAGAGGAAGACAGCGGAAGAACTGACATGAGAACATCAAACAATGGACCGGACTCCGACA